>NC_058136.1:45493338-45511230 GCF_016433145.1 Gracilinanus agilis
ATGGTTACATGATTCGTATTCTTTCCCTCCCCTTCTCCCACCCCCTCCCATAGCCAATGCACAATTCCACTGGGTTTTACATGTGTCATTGATCAAGATCTATTTCCATATTATTAGTATTTGCACTAGGGTGATTGTTTAGAGCAGTGATTCCCAAAATGGGTTCCACCGCCCCCTGGTGGGTGCTGCAGTGATCCAGTGAAGCAGTGATGGCCACAGGTGCATTTGGGGGTGGTGAATAACTGTAAGGGGGCGGTGATAGTATGTGACAGGGGGCGTATTTTTTCTGGAAAGGGTGCAGTAGGCCAAAAAAGTTCGGAAACCACTGGTTTAGAGTCAATATCCCCAATCATATCTCCATTGACCTATGTGATCAAGCAGTTGGTTTTCATCTGTGTTTCTACTCCCACAGTTCTTTCTCTGGATGTGGATAGTGTTCTTTTTCATAAGTTCCTCAGAATTGTTCTGGATCATTGCATTGCTGCTAGTAGAGAAGTGAGACTCAGTATTCTTTGAAAATTTTTGGAAACTGTTTTGACATGAAATTGGAGAAAAATTAAATTTAATTTAAAAGGAAATAAGGAAATGGATAATTTTGGAGGAAACTGTGAAGATTTCTAAAAATAGATGCCTCGTAAAGTAAGCAACAATAGGAGAAAGGTTTATGTAATAACTACTTCAAAAATAATATTTTGAAAAAATTGATTAAATTGAAATGAAGCCTGTGAAAAGATATTCTGGTTACAGTTGATAAAACTCCTTACTCTTCAATCCTGCCAGAAACAAACAAAAAAGATAATGACTTCTGTCTTTTCATAATTACTCAGTATATTTAAAGGTCAATATATAAAATATATTCAGACCTTCATGGATGAATATTCCTTAGATGCAAATTGTGTCAATTTTATTTTACAAATCCCATGGTGCCTTCTCCTTCTGAAATTAAAAGTTGGTAACAATGCAATCAAACAATAAATCATTAAATTATTTTATTTATATGAAGCAAATATTATGTTTGATGAGAACTATCATGGGTTTCAGGTCTTCTTATTTTTGAGATTAGAATATTTGGTCTCATGATATAAAATAATGTTCTTCAATGAATGAATTATTTTAGCCAAAGTCGAGGGATTATACTTTGTTGCTAGAAGTCACTGTCCCTTTGAGTTCTCTCCTTAGAGATGAGTATATGGTAGTCTGACCAGTTGAATCACTGTCATATTCATTCCTTGTTTTATTAAAAGCAAAATGGTAGGAAATAAGGTGATAAATATATTTTAAATTATCAGAGGGGCATCTGGGTAGCTCAGTGGAGTGAGAGTCAGGCCTAGAGACAGGAGGTCCTAGGTTCAAACCCGGCCTCAGCCACTTCCCAGCTGTGTGTCCCTGGGCAAGTCACTTGACCCCCATTGCCCACCCTTACCAATCTTCCACCTATGAGACAATACACCGAAGTACAAGGGCTTATAAATAAATAAATAAATAAATAAATAAATAAATAAATAAATAAATAAATAAATAAATGAATTATCAGAGCCTCAATTCCAAGGGGAAGAAATGCCCACCCAAGAAGATATGTTTAATGGAAGTTGAGTTAACAGATATTTAATTATGTTATAAGAGATAATGAGAACAAAAAAATGCTATTTTCATTAATGGTAAAGCAAGTAATAAATATAGACAAAGACAAGTGTACAGACTACTAAAGGCATGCTTTTATAAGCTGTTTTTTGTTGTCTTTGTTTAGACACCACAATCATTCTCTATTCTCCTCCTGCACACTCACATCACATATCCCTATAATAGAAACACTGAAGCAAATTCAGTTGACACAGTACCCATGACTGATGTTGTGTGCCACGATCTACACATGTAGGCCAAATCTACTTACTCAGAGAAGAAACATGTATTTCTAAGTTAGAAACTGTTTGCTAGAATTTATCAGAGTTTAACTCTGATACAATTTAAAATTATTGTACCCACTGCATATGTTTTTCTCTGGATTCTTCTTTCTTCACATAGAATCATTTCCTATAAGTCCTCCCATGTTTCTCTGAATTGCTCGTGTTTGTTTTTCATGGTACAATAAAACTTGCTTACATTCACATGCCACAATTTGTTCAGTCATTCCTCACTTGACGGGTGCCCTTTTTTGATTCTTTGCTACCATAAAGAGAAGCATACTTGCCAAAACACTTTTTTTCTATAAATATAGCAAAGGCATACATCTACTTAAGGAATTCCTCCACAAAACATGAGGAAAGAGACAATCAATGCAAAAGTTTCTAAACTAAAAAATTGTCTTTTTGACTTACAAAAGAATTTCAATAAGCACGGTCTTGACCCTACTACGTAAGTAAGACTGCTCCTGCTGAGAACGTTGTACACAGAGACTGATACACTGTGGTACAATCAAACATAATGGACTTCTCTACTAGCAGCAATGCAAGGATCCAGAGCAAGGCTGAGGGACTTATGAGAAAGAAAACCAGCCACATTCAGAGGAAGAACTGTAGGAGGAGAAACAGAGGAAAAGCAACTGCTTGAACACATGGGCTGGTGGGGATATTATTGGGGATGTAGACACTAAATGATAACTCTAGTCCAACGATCAATAATATGGAAATAGGTCTTGATCAATGATACATGTAAAACCCAAAGGAATTGCACGTCGGCTATGGGGAAGGGAGGGTTGTGGGGGAGAAGGAAAGAACATGAATCATGTAACCATGGGAAAATATTCTTTAAAAAAAGACTGCTCCTGCCGAATGTAATTACTATGCAGTTAAGCTAAGAGGGAAGATGTTGGTTTTTTAACCCTTCCCTTCCCTCTTAGAATCAATACTATGTATCGGTTCTCAGGCAGAAGAGCGGAAAGGGCTAGGTGGTGAAGTGACTTGCCCAGGGTCACACTGTTGGGAAGTGTCTGAAACCAGATTTGAACCTAAGAGCTCCCAACTCTAGGCCTGGCTCTCAATCCACTGAACCACCCAGCTAACCCAGGGAAGTTGTTTTTAAAGAGAGCCATATTTTGGGTCATCATAATTCAATGCATTTATTGTTTTCAGCAAGTCATATCTTCCTGGCAAAGCAATGTGATGAAAGTAATTTTGAATAACTTCAGATACCAGGTGAAAGAATAGGAGAAAAAAAGCTCCAGGACTGAATTGTCTAGCTGCAAAATGACTTGTCAGCACACAAAGAACAAGACAGAAAGGAGGTCAAGAGCACGAAGTGTCAGGGCTTTCTTCACATTTCACTACGTTAGTTTGAGATGTCTCTTTAAACGAGCCAGGCTTCATTTTCATAAAGTAGCTTTGCAAGAGAAGGTTATTAATTGGTGTAAAAATAAGCCCACTTGAAAGCTAGCATTTTAGGGTATGATGGGAACCCCTGGAAGTGATTACATGTTTACGTCTTTAAACTCTACTTTTGTAAACCAAAGCACATTTGTAGATGTGATTTTTTTCTGTGATAATCAAAAGATCTATCTTGGAAAAATCTTTGAAGCTACATTCGTGATATACATTAAAACACAATTTTATTTTACAGTCTTGGCAGCAAGTATTTAGCTGAATAGAGATGCTAATAATGTCTCATCTCATCTATTTAGTTTATAACATGTCCTGGATGTGTTCTTGAAATATCAAAAAGCTTTCAGTGACTCTATTAGTTTAAGAAGAATATAGAAAAAGCAGCTGTTATCCGTATTTCCCTCCCACCCACTGGAATATTCGAGTCAATTTAGTTTTCAGCCTATGTCTGATTGAGATGATTATGCAGAAAGTCAGGGATAATGATACAACTTTAAGCCAGGTGTGCAGCTTCTTCCGCCATGCATGTGTGTAAAGTTTGAAAGCTACTCACAGTGCTTCAATGGGGGCAGCTTGGATATAGTAGTACAAGCTGGTTCTGAGACTTTTGACTTAGGATGAAAAAATGCCCCCAGATTCAGCATTAGCTCACCTGAAATCAGTGCAGTGTAAAAGGAACAAGATGAAAACAAGTGGGGGACAGCTGGGTGGCTCAGTGGATTGAGAGTCAGGCCTAGAGACGGAAGGTCCTGGGTTCAAATCCAGCCTCAGACACTTCCCAGTTGTGTGACCCTGGGCAAGTCACTTGACCCCCATTGCCTACCCTTACCACTCTTCTGCCTTGGAACCAATACACAGTATTCATTCCAAGATGGAAGGTAAGGGTTAAAAATAAAAGATGAAAACAAGTGTTAAAGCCCAAGAGAGGAAACCAAAGAATTAAGATTTAAAAGATAAAGGAAATTATAGGCCACAGTACTGGAATCTGGAAAGAGATTGTTCAGTCTAGATACTCCAAATCTCATCTTTAATCTATGTTGTTGTCTTCATTTTTCCTCTTAGAACTGATAATCAACATGTTTCCTTTCCTTTTTTCAATCATTTTGAAAACACAATATTTTAATGGATCTGTGATCTCATTGAAATGGTCTTTCCCTCTAATGTTATAGCAGGGAACCATTCTACACTTTCTCAGTTTCTACAACACTTGCCTAAGACTTCCCCCAAATTCTCCACTTTGACCTCATGCAATGTACCTTTCCTAAAGTCTCCTGACATTATTTGTGTGCCAATGGTGTATGCATAATGTTCACCTATTATGTGTTCTTTTTGTTATATGATCAACCAACCCCCTTTTCTAATCCTTCAGGTACTTAATAATCTTCTATGTGAGCTTTTGCCCATGATTTTGCATTGGCAATATGTCTATTTATACCCACCATGCATCTGTCCAATGTCCTTTGGTTGACTACAATTTTCATTTGTGAGATTATAGCTCCCAATTTGTAAGCTTCTACCATTCCCAGAAGAATATTGGCTTAAGATGCATCATTTGGTATAAATAATTAGAAATGTTAATTATACAGAAATGAAGAAGAAAAACATTTGATCAATCAATCATGTGGTTCAGTAGGAATTGGGGCTTTGGTGTTAAAAGTTCACTCTACTGTAAATATAAATAACATGGAAATAGGCTTTGAACAATGATACATGTATAACCCAGTGGAACTGCTTGTCAGCTCCGGGAAGGGGGAATAATGATCGAAGTTGGGGGGAAATCATGAATCATGTAACCATAGAAAAATATTCTAAATAAAAAGGGGGGAAAGTCCTAATTTAAAAAAAACAACAACAAATGTTAGCTATAGCAATAAGAGAAGAAAAAGAAATCAAAGCAATTACTGTAGGCAAAAAGAAAACAAGAGGGGAAAGCTAGGTAGCTCAGTGGATTGAAAGTCAGGCCCAGAGATGGGAAGTCCTGGGTTCAAATCTGGCCTCAGACACTTCCTAGCTGTGTGACTCTGGGCAAGTCACTTAACCCCCATTGCGTAGCCCTTACCACTCTTCTGCCTTAGAACTAATACGCAGTATTGATTCTAAGATGGAAGGTAAGGGGTTAAAAGAAAACAAGAAAACAAAACTGTCACTTTTGGGGGGATGATATGCTGGTATACTTTAAAAAATCAATTTAAAAACTAGTTAGAATAATTAACAATTTCAGTAAGGTTGTAGGATATAAAATAAACCCACACAAGTATATATTACCAAAAAAAAATCCAACAGGAAGAGACAGAAAGAGAAATCCCACTTAAAATAAGTAAAGACAATATAAAATACTTGAGTCTACCCATTAAAAAAAACCCAGTAACTATGCAAAACACAATAAAAACCACTTTTCACACACACACACAAAAAACAGATCTAAACAACTGGAGAAATATTAATTTCCCCTAAATCAATTTCCTCAGTGCCATACCAATCAAAATTCCAAAAATTTATTTTAAAGAGCTAGAAAAAAAATTCCCCTGGAAGAATAAAAGGTCAAGAATAAAAAGAGGATCAATGGAAAAAAAACGTGAAAGAAGGCGACCTAGTAGGACTAGATTTCAAACCGTATTACAAAGTGGTAAACATGAAAACAATATGGTGCTGGCTAAGAAACAGAGTGGGCAGCTAGGTATTACAGTTAATAAAGTGCCAGTACTGGAGTCAAGAATATTCAACTTCCTGAGTTCAAATCCGGCCTCACACATTTATTAGCTTTGTGATCCTGGACAAGTCATTTAACCCTGCTTTACTGCAGTTTCCTCTTCTATAAAATGACCCAGAGAGGGAAATATAAAACACTCTAGTATCTTAGCCAAGAAAACCCCAAAGGTGGTTGCAAAGAGTCAGAGAGGAATAAAACTACTGAAAAACAATGAAAAACAACAAAAGATAGAATGGTGGGTGGATCTACGGAATAGATTAGGTACACGATACACAGTAAATGTCCATAGTAATATAGTGTTTGGTAAACCTAAAGATCCAAGCTTTTGGATTAAGAGCTCATTATCTCACAAACATTTCTGAGAAAACTGGAAAGTAGTCCTGTAGAAACTACCCATAGACCAACTTCTCACATCTTATATCAAGATAAGGTCAAAATAGGTACAAGACTTGGACAAAGTGATACCATAAGCAAATTAGTGGAGTGGAGGAAATTTCACTCGTCAGATCCCTGGATAAGGAAGAATTTGTGACCAAATGAGAGAGAAAGAGAATCATGGGAAGTAAAACAAATACTTTGAATACATTAAATCAACAAATTCTTACACAGACAAAAATTGGGGCAGCCAAGATTAAAGGGAAAGCAAGAAACTGGTAGTGGTGGGTGTGTGTGGAATTTTACAGCAAATTTCTCTGATAAAGGCTTCATCTCTCAGATATTTATTTGAGAGATGTTAAATATTATATATATGTGTTTATATATAATATATATTATTATATATGCACATATATAATAAAGTTAAATTTATAAAAATACAAATCGTTCCCCAAATGATAAATGGTCAAAGGATATGAATAGGCAGTTTTCAAAAAAAAGAAATCAGAGCTCTCTATAGACATATGAAAAAATGCTCTAAATCATTATTGATTAGAGATTAGAGAAGTACCAATTAAAAGCAATCTTAGGTGCCACCTCATGCCTGTCAGATTAACAGGACAGAAAATGAAAAATGCTAGTGAGGACATGGAAAGTTAGGACACCGTTATACTGCTGGTCAAACTGTTCCAAGCATTCTGGAGAAAAATTTGTAATCGCATCCCGAGGGTTATAAAACTGTACAGATTTTGACCAGAAATATCACTACAAGGTTCATATCTCAAAGAGATTTTTAAAAAAGAGGATGTATAAATACAAAAATACTTAGAGCACCTCTTTTTGTGGTGGCAGAGAATTGGGAATTGAGGGGATGTCTATCGAATGGGAGATGACTAAATAAGCTATGGTACATGATTGTGCTATAAGAAATGATGAGCAAGATGGCTTAAGAAAAACCTCAGAAAACTTATATGATTTGATGCAGAGTAAGCAGAGCCAGGAGAACATTGTAATATTGTAAGATGATTAACTATATAACTTGTCTATTAAGATCAACGCAAAGATCTAAGACAATCCTAAGACTTAGGATGAAAAATCCTATCCACCTCTAGACAGAGAATTGATGGAGTCTGATGCCCATTGAAGCATAATTTTTTCACTTTATTTTTCCTGGGATTTTTTTGCAACATGGCTTATATGGAAATATGTTTTGAATGACTTCACGTGTCTAAATGATATCATGTTTCTTGCCTTCTCGATGTGTGGGGGAGAGGTGGGAAAGCAGACAAGAATTCCAAACTCAAATAGGTCATGGCGAATATGAAGGGCAGGTTTCAGAGGAGTGAAGCATAGAGAAGATGGAATTATGAATATTTGAAGTCAGATAAAGGAATTTCAGAATTCTTGGCCAAGGAAGTAGAACACTTATGGTTGATGATAATATTAAGAGCATGAATATTAATATTAATTATTTCTTATTTATTAATATTAATTATTTCTTATTTATTAAGAGACTCTGTAGGGCTATTTTAAATTGTCTAGAATAGAAATAATCCTAAAGAAATATGATGGGTTAAACAGCACTCTGTCTACAGAAAGCCCATTCTGTCTAATTCTCAGTCGTCCTTTAAGGAAGCAAAGGACTCACTAAACAACTGCCTGCTGAATAATCTGTCAGAAGAGAAAATAGTAGATGGCTGAGAGGCAAGTGGAAGTTGTACAAGAAAAGCAATGGGATGGGGCTCCATATTTCTGTAATTCAAAAGATATGTCAAGTTTTCTCCCAATGAACAAAATTACATGAATTGAGAGGTGTCAGACACCATCTTCTTCTTAATCAGTATGGCTTATTTTGTAATCAGATGCATAAGGAATACAGATTTAAAAAAAAAAAAAACCCTGCATCATCAGAGCTCGACTCAAAGGCACAGCTGAAACCAGCATAAGGTGAAAGAGGATCTCAACTAGGGCATGAACATAGCAAGTATGTATTTCCACTTTGGTATGCTTTCATGATCTTTGCCACCTGACAGTCCTCATCTTATGGTCCTCCTGTCCTGGGAGATTTTTCTTTGTCTACCTCCCTTTCTTTTCTTCCCACCCTCAAACTCTATCTCTTTCAGATTGTCCTTTCCACACTGCCCCTTGGAAAATCCTCGGACACTTCTCCTCCCATTGAGTTTACCCAGGGCACACTTTCAGTTACTGTTATATCTTTTATGTCTATATCCTAGTCATTAGTAATACTTATTTTAAAATTCCTGGGCTCTCCATTGGAGACATTTTAATAGTTGTAAGTGATATATTAGTAAGTATCCTTTGAGTACTGCTATTCGACCAATTTTAAATCTCTTGAACTGTATTGTTATCTATTCCACATGTCTTCATCTTTTCTTTTTGTGTGTGAAATCCTCACCTTCCATCTTGGAATGAATACTGTGTATTGGTTCCAAGGCAGAAGAGTGGTAAGGGTAGGCAATGGGGGTCAAGTGACTTGCCCAGGGTCACACAGCTGGGAAGTGTCTGAGGTCACATTTGAACCCAGGACCTCCCATCTCTAGGCCTGGCTCTCCATCCACTGAGCTACCCAGCTGCCCCCTCCATCTTTTCTACAAGAATAACCTGAGATTTTCCAAACACTGCTAAAATATAAGTAAACAATGCCTACAGTATTCTCTTTATTTACCAGTTTAGTTACCCTTTCAAAAAGGAAAAGTTAGTCTACAATGATCCATTCTTTTTTCTTAATTTTATTTTTATTTTCTGTTCCAAACTGTCTCGACCCCTTCTGTCTCCTCCCCTCATCCATTGAGAAGGCAGGAAATGATGCCCATCATACAAATCAAGTATAATGACTTGTTCTTATGAAGCCACTTTAACTCTTAGAAATCACGGCTTCCTTTCCTAAATACTCACTAACCATATCTTTAGGGATCTATTCTAGAATTTGGTCAAGAATCAAAGTCACTATCCTATACTTTGAAGACTCAGTTCATTTAAAAAAAAATCAGGCTAGCATTTGCTCTTCCCTAGTCTTGCAATACTTCTCTAATTTCTCATGTTGTGCCTTGAAGGGTTCCACTTTTCAATATATGAATAGTTAAATCTTTCAAATAATGGGCATGAATGATATAATATTACCCAGTTAAAAAGTTACCTATAGTTGTCTGGGGGGAGGAGTAAAGGAAAGGACATGACATCGCCAGTCCAAAGAGTTGACCCTGCATTGAGTTTCTTTTTTTTTCTTTTTTGTTTTTTTAACCCTTAACTTCTGTGTATTGGCTCCTTGGTGGAAGAGTGGTAAGGGTGGGCAATGGGGGTCAAGTGACTTGCCCAGGGTCACACAGCTGGGAAGTGTCTAAGGCCGGATTTGAACCCAGGACCTCCCGTCTCTAAGTCTGGCTCTCAATCCACTGAGCTACCCAGCTGCCCCCCCATAGTGAGTTTCTATAAATGATTGTCTTCAGATCAAGCAGAGACAGACTAGTTTCAGCATGTTGACAGGTGACAGAAGTCAGAGTTATCAAACCCCCAAAAGCCACCCAAAGACCATTTATCTGTCTCAAAATGACTATGAATAAAACATAGACCAGATCACTCCTCTAATCGAAAATCTTCAGTAGCTCCTTCTTGTCTCCTGGATAAAATACAAAATTTTAAGCCCAGCATTGAAAGCTCCCCATAGTCTAGCTCTTGTTTACCTCTTCAGTCTGATTACATATTACTCTTCTTTGTGCACTCTCAATTCCAGGCTCTGGACTATTTGCTGTTTTCCCTTAGACAACCTGATGGTGCAATGCAGATCTGTAATCAGGAAAACCTGAATTCAAAGTCGAGATTTAGACACTGTATGATCTGGGCAAGTTGCTTAACCACTGACTCAGTTTCCTCATGTGTAAAATGGGGATAATAAGAGGACCAACCTTCCAGGGCTGTTGTGAGGATAGAATAAGGTGATTTGGTTACAGTGCTTTGCAAAGCTTAAAGTGCTATATATTATTATAGCTATTATTGTTATCTCTATATAGCCGGCTATTATTATATCCTCTGCTGAACACGTTTTGGACCTCAGAGAATATCGAGCTTCCCTCAAAGCATAGCTTACTTTATGGCACCCAGTTACTCCCCAATCCACATATTTCTTTTTTCAGGTGCCATCTTTGTTGGTGAAGCCTATCCTCCATCCCCCTTGTTATTAATTTGCTTTCCCTCTTGAATGATTTTGTACATCCTTTAAATGCAAAATATGCCCCAGTAAATCCATATAACCAAGTTCATGCCTTAACCACAACCATCCCCTCTACATCTCCATGTCAGACTAGAATGTCAACTTATTCAGGGCAGGACCTTTTTTATGTTGATGTCTTTTTATCAGTTCCCATCACCTAAACCAGTGATTCCCAAAGTGGGCGCCACCGCCCCCTGGTGGGTGCTGCAGTGATCCAGAGAGGCGGTGATGGCCACAGGTGCATTGATCTTTCCTATTCATTGCTATTAAAATTAAAAAAAATTAAATTCCAGGGGGCTAAGTAATATTTTTTCTGGAAAGGGGGCGGGAGGCCAAAAAAGTTTAGGAACCACTGGCCTAAACCAATCAAATTGGAATAAATTGAAATCATCTTTACACAGGCTATTTCTTTTCTTCTTGATCACCCAGAATACGTCAATTTGAAATTAATGTTTTTGACCAGAAGTTGGAAATGTTTTATAAAGATGCATATTTAAAGCCTTCAAGATTTAATTGTCTATTTTATAAACTAAAAGCTTTTGACATAGCATTTACCTTTTATTTATGATTATTTTAAACTCTTACCTTCTACCTTAGAATAAATATTATGTATTGGTTCCAAGGCGTAAGGGCTAAGCAGTGGGGGTCAAGTGACTTGCCCAGGGTCACACAGCTGGGAAGTGTCTGAGGCCAGATTGGAACCCAGGACCTCCCATCTCTAGGCCTGGCTCTTAAACCACTGAGCCACCCAGCTGCCCCCACATTTACCTTTTATTAAGTAAGCTATGGTGATATTTTTAAAAAGCTTTTGTTTTCAGCATATGTCTTTAGTTGTGAATATTATACACTGAATTTCTCTGGAACTTGACCAAGTTTATGATCCTATGCTAAATATGGTATATCTAGGGAACATGAAAGTAGAACATTAAATACAGGTCAT
Organism: Gracilinanus agilis; assembly: GCF_016433145.1. NCBI lineage: Eukaryota > Metazoa > Chordata > Mammalia > Didelphimorphia > Didelphidae > Gracilinanus > Gracilinanus agilis. The sequence goes on from NC_058136.1 coordinate 45,504,906, forward strand.
GATTTCCAAATATGGCAAAGAATAGAAGATGAGATTTGAGGTGATTCCCAAGAGTTATAATTTGTCATATCTTTTTAAGAAAAAAGAAATTGCCAATAAAATATTTGGAACTCATTTTCTTTTAAAACGGTAAGTTAAAAGAATTCGTGAAAAATCATCTCATCTCCTACCTGAGAGCTACCGAAGAGCTGAATTTTCTTCTTTTCTAATCCTTTATCTTCTTTAATGAGATGATCCTAAAAGTTTCCTTCCAAAAGATTTCCTCAAATGTCGGTGGGGTGCTTGGAGATGGTCGCTGAGATAGATGGATATACCACCCAGAGATTGCAAAATAAGGATGGAATTGAACTGATGCATTAAAATGTGAATATACATCCATTTACCAATTCCTCCTTTTCATGCTGGATATCATTTACTTCTTTGAGACAATGCAGACAACATTCTTTTATTGTTTTCAAACTGGAAGGAAGATTAGGCAAAATCATGACAGAAATGTAAAGAAAAACACAGGAATATTATTTGTTTCAGCTCTATGGTCTAGTGCATAAGGTAAGTGCAAGTTAAGGCATTATTCTTCACAATAATAATCACCTATTTTTCAGAATTTTAATGACATGAATCTTGACATCATGGTAGCTTTCACATAGCTCTTTTCTTAACATTTTTTTGCTGTGCTAAATGAGGTTTTCTAGCTATATTTTCCCCTGCAAGTCCCCGTGAGTCTTTGTAAATGAAAAGCTTAATGAAATTTAGTGTTTTCTGTCTCTCAATTAATCTTTATTTTGCCTTTAAACTTTCTTAGATAGTCTGTAACTGATTAGATCTCTTAGTACAGAGACTTTTGTTACCCTCTATCAAATAGGCACATTTTAAATCTCACCCTTTTTATTTTTGTAGAAATATTAAGCAGTCATAGAATCACAGAATCTTAGAAATAGAAGGGACCTCACAGAGGCCATTTATTCCAATCTGTATCTAAATAATAGTCTCCCTTACAAAAGAAAATTGGAGGCAATGTGGAGGTGAAAGAGCACTGAATATAAAATTCTGAGCAATTGCCTTGGAGTCCTGTCTCTGCTACTGTAAACTATTTCCCCCCTCGGGATTTCTCAGTTTCATCACCTATAAAATGAGAAGGTTGGATTTGATGACCTTTAAAGACTCTTCCAGCCTTTAATCAATAATCCTATGAAACTTTATGCCCAACTGGTCCCATCTAAGCCTTTTCTTGAAGTCCTCCAATGAAAAGGAAACTTGTATTTCCAGAGATAATCCATTTCACTTTGGGATCTATCTAAGGCAGGGGTGGGCAACATATGGCTCTCGAGCCATATATGGCTCCACCTCCCGACCGGCCAGTCTGGGCAGAGCCCCAGGATGCGCCCCATATTCCAGCTCCTTCCACCTCCATCCTCCTCCTTCCACAGGCGTTTATGGCTCTCTCGGCCAAAAAGGTTGCCGACCGTTGATGTAAGAGATGAGGAAGTTTTGACATTGAGTCTGTCTGTTACTTTGCAGCTTCTACCCATTGCTTCTAGTTCAGGCCCCTCAAGCCAAATACTATAATTAGAGAATTATTTAATATTGAATTGAAAACCTAATCCCTAGATGATTTCTAAGGACTTTTATATGATTCTCAGTGTAGCATCCTCTCCATGGAAGCTTTCCCAAGTCTTGTTTACATTGCTTCCCCGGGGGGAGCTGACTATTACTCTCACTGTTGGAGGAATAACCCTGAGAGACTGAATTTCTAGTATCACAGAAAGCCTTATCTCTTTTGCTGGTTTCTCATATCTAGAGATATGGTTAGGGGAAGAAAGAAATATGATACAGAAGAGAGGAGAGGAAAGGAGAGAAGAAAGGCTCCTGTTCCTGCATTCCCATTATATTTGAGGTGGTAGTTGTTCATTGATGGCTGACCCATCACTTATTAGCTTACTGCTCAACTTCCTCTAGATATTTAAAGTTGGATTACCAAAAGGCCTGTGAATCAGTTGAGCAGGTTTTAGCATTTGGAAAGGCGATCGAAATCTCAAGGTGGGACAAGTCTTTGTAGCAGAACTGGAGAAAGAGTAATAAGAAAATTGGAGACTTTCCTCTCAGCTGCCACTAGATTAATAATAATAGCCTTTATATAGTGCTTTAAGGCTTACGAAGTACTTTACCAGTATTATCTCATTTTATCCTCACAACAATCCTCGAATCCTATTTTAGAGATGAGCAAACCAAGACTGATAGAGGTTAAATGACTTACCCAAGGTCACATAGCTATTAAAGATCTGAAGGCAGCTTTGAACTTGTCTTCTTGATTCCAGGTCCAATGCTCCATTCACTGCACCACCGCGCTGCCTCTATAATCATGTCCAGAAATAATAGGAGACATTCACCAACTCCATTTCCTGAGAAGAAATAACAAGGCTCTTAAGAATGATCTACGGTTCCCATAATGAGAACAATGACTTTCAGACACTAGGGTTTCAGCTCTCATCTGTTTGGAAAAATCTCTAAAACCAGTTTTTCTGGGTTGGATCTTAATCAAGCGAGTCTCTTGGTAGTTCGCTTTGATTCTGGATCAGAATGAGACACTCATGGGTCATTTATCACAGTTAACACAAAGGAGATTTATTTGGCCATAGCAGGAGATGAACAGTTAAAAAAAAAAAAAAAAGATCGAAGATATCTTTGGTTAATTCAGCTGAGGGAAACTCCCTTGTATAAATGACCCTTTGTGACCTAGCAGCCCAACTCCAGGATGTCTTGGGAGCTCCTCATAGCTGCTAAGTACTCAGGCAATGAGGAAAATGAGGTCCAAAGTCACTGGAGCCTTTATTCCTCTGGAACCAATTATTCTGTGAGTAATATCTCAATACTTTTAGAGGACAAATTAGCCAAATTTGCCTGGGCAGAAGAATTGGGATATTGCTCCTGTCCGTGGTGGTGGTGGTGGTGGTGGTGGTGGTGCTGGAGTCAACTCAAATCAGCTGAAGAGAACTGACTGTTAAATTATCTTTGTGAGCATTTACATCTGCAAATGCTACAAATCAGGGCTTAATTTACTATTTGGTTGATTGTCTACATTTAACAAAGTGATGGAGAAAAATATTAATAATGCAGGCTAAATCGAAGCCTCTGACGTGCTTGAATGTGTATACATTCTTGGGAGAGCCGGGTGTTAAATAAACATTTAACAGCATAGGGAATGGAAACTAGGAAGATGACATAATCCAATGGAGCCCTTTGTTAATGTCTTTAAGAAAATAGGGCAGGAGTAAAACTTCATCTGTCCCTTTCCCATTCTGTTGGAATTATGGAGGGGTGGGAAAGGTAGTGAGGGGACTTGTATATTCCAGCCCCTGATGGTTAGGAAGGTGATAGTTTGGGGGAAAGGCTGCTTATGAAAGGTTTCTGTATGATTTAACTCCTTGCTTTCTGTTTCAAGTAAATGTCATACGCTTTATTCTTATGTCACATGTTTCATTCTGGTTGGTTGGAGAGATTTAGTCCAAGTGGGAACTCAGGAGTTATGAATTAAATTATTTAATTAAAAAAAACCTGAGAGTAGTCAACAGGGGCCAAATTAGAGGGCCGGAATGCTACAGTAATCACCTGAATATTCCCTATATTATGAGAACTTGTTTCTAGTTATTAAATCCATTTTGGGTCCAGAATAGTCTAATTTGGACGTCTGGAGTACCCCATATTAATACTTTTCAATCCTTTGCTTTACTTTGAGGAGTCAAATAAAATAAATGAGGGGCTGAATAGTTTAGTTTAGTTGATGAAATGACACCGTAAAAGAAGGAAGAAATTTTTAAGTTGGTCTTGCATCTAAGTCCCTTGAAGCATGAGTTGATCTCACAACCCTATAGAGAAACACAAGCTTGGAACAGTAGGAAATTTCCTAGTAGCCAAATACTGGGCAGAAAATTGGAGTAGCTAATAGATTAAAAAAGAGAAGTTCTGATCTCATCTCCTTGACCACAAAGCATTTTCTGGAACAGAATTGAAGAGCTGAGGATAAATACTTCAAAGATGCCTCACTTCTCTATAGTCAGCTGATGTCATTTAGGAACAGGAAGTAGACATTATTTTTGTTGCCACCTTTCCAGGTCTCTGTTTTCCACCTCTTTCTCAGGGATAATCAAATGAACATCATAAAACGAGGACACAGAGTCTCTGGCTACCTAGAACAAGCTCCTTTCCTTAACTACCACCCCTTGTTTCCTCATACCCATTCATGTCTGCCTCATTTCCCCCCATCTATATCCCACTCTTCCTTCTCTTTTCCCAGCGGCCTCTGTAATCTCACCGAATTGTTAACAAACTCCTCTATATTAGACTTAGATTCCTTCCCCCTTCAAAAATGACTTTGTCTAATTTTGTACTTATGTATACAAGTTTTTTGCTCCCCCCCCACTAAATGTAAGCTCCTGGAGGGCAGACACTGTTTTATCTTTGTATCCTAGTGTCTGGCATGGAGTTAAGTGCTATATATGCTTTTTTTTCATTGAATTGAATCCAACGGCAACCTCCTCCCCAACTTAAATAGCTCTTTTATAACTCACAAGCTGAGGAACAGATTTTACTTTCTTTATTCATTTATTGTCTATTCAATAAATATTCTCTTTATAAAAAGAAGAGAAGAAAAAAGCCATACAATATTTCATAAACGATGTCCCTTTTTGCCATCAAGAAGATTATGATTCAAGACTAATGCCATTCTCTCCCCCTCCCAAAGGATTGTTTTTCTGTGAGATGTACCAAAAGTAAAAATAAGATAAAATGCATTTTATGGTACCATTGATCTCCTGCTCCAAAGGCTTGAATACAGGTGTCAAAACTGATGAACTACAGTGCTATTCAAACCAAGGCAACTGCTGTACAGAGCTGTGAAAAACAGCCTTATCGGATCTTTTTTTGCCCTCTGAAAAATCTTTACAGTTAACAAAACTATAGAACTTGGCAGGCATTGGGAACAAAAGGTGGTTTTCATTTCAGTAGCAAGTGAGATATCTCTCACTATGAGAGAAATTACTGCCCTAAATTAACTTTGCAGTCCAAAGTGGTTAGCTAGTTCTAGACTCTTTTACTAACCTTCGGAGCACTAGAGGGCACTCGTTTTACCAGTTAAGAAAGAAAAAGAAAACCTGAGTCCTCCTTCTAGGATTTCAATGCTTCCTACTGAAGAAGATGGAACCATCCAATGATTGTAGATTGGCTGGACCTGGTCACTGAATAAAAGATTTACTACTTATTAGAAGGGGGACACTCAAACACGCTGTATAAGCACTTCTTAATCACAAAGAAGAGGGCTCTAATTCCAAAGACAGATCATGGCAGTCTAATCAAGGTAGACACTCATGGTTCACTGTCTTAGCTGGAAACTTCCCCAGGCTATTGTAGGAAAAGAAACTATTCAGACAATAATAATAAAAGCTGACATTTATGAACCATTTTTTAGGTTTCTGGAGAATTTTCTGTATATTAGCTAAGCCGATCCTCCCAGTAGCTGTCTGAGTTGAGTACAATAAGCTTTATCCTCAATTTACAAGAGAAGAAACTAATCCTCTGAGATCTTCACTGGCCCAAAGATAGCCAGTGTATAAATTTTGGAGAAGTATAATTCTTCAGGCCTGTGTTCTCTTCCTTCGGGAACCTTTTTGGTCTATGGTGTTAGTGTGGGTAATTGTTTAATGTTATCTCTTTCATTTTAGCAACTAGTTATGGGGGGAAGCAATGGGTCAGGGCTTTAGAAGACCTGCATCTGACGCCCTGCTCCATCACTTACGGGCTGCAAGATTTTAGATGAGTTGCCTCATATTATTGCTTTACATTTCACAAACTCACATCTCTGGATTGGAAGGTACTTAGGAGGCAGTCTACTCCAAGTCACTTGTGGGTTTTAAAGTGTTGTGGCTGGGGAAACTGCATCCCGCCCCCAGCCCCTCCCTAATACTTCCTGGCATGGGATTGGTCTTGAATTGAGCCAATCCCGTGCTAGGAATGGGCCACCACCCCTACTTCCTTGTGTGGGATTGACCTTGAATTGAACCAATCCCGTGCTAGGAATGGGCCACAGTGCTACTTCCTGGTAGGGGATTGGTCTTGAACTGAACCAATCCTGTGCTAGGACTGGGCCACCGCCCTTACTTCCTGGTGTGGGATTGGTCTTGAATTGAACCGATCCCGTGCTAGGAATGGCCCACACTGCTACTTCCTGGTGTGAGATTGGTCTTAAATTGAACCAATCCCGTGCTAGGGAGGAACCCCCCCCCCCCACACACACACACACACTTGCCTTGGCAGGATTTGTCTATATAAGGAC
>NC_058136.1:45516217-45561726 GCF_016433145.1 Gracilinanus agilis
ATATATATATATATATATATATATATATACACATCATGATTCCTGATGCTGGTCTTCTTGCCCACAACACTCCATCTGCCAATTTTGTCCTTTGCAATGGTTATTCCTGGACTGTTCCTCCTCTTTACCTCTAACTTAGAAACTCTGACTTGCTCTAAAATTCAGCTCAAATTCCATTTTCTACAGGCGGTCAATCCAGGTCTCCTCAATTACTTCCCCCACCAAGGTTACATTCTACCTGTATATGTATGTATCTTGAATTTACCTATTTACTTAATTATTATCTTCCTGATTTAGAAATCAAGGTCTTTGAGGGCAGTTCTTTCAATCTCCAATACACAGTGAATGACACATAATAAACATTTAGTAAATGCTTGTTAATTGACTGCAGGACATTATGCTAGAATTAGAATGTCTTTGTCCTGAAAGAGCTTACAAGGTAGCATACGTGCATAAATAAATATAATCCAAAATAGAATATGCAAGAGAGGTCCCACAGACCTAAAAAGGGGAGATAGCTTCCATTTGAAGTGATCAGGGAAAGCATCCTGGATAAGGCAGTACTATGAAAATAGATGTTCTTAAAATAATAGCAGCAGTGTCTGTATACTATGAGCTAACTCAGAAATATTCTAAGAGGGTGAAAGGAAAAAGCATAGTCCTAAAGAAATTTTTATTTGCTGTTGTTCTTTTTGGTAGAGATAATGGTCATTGGGGAGGAGGCATGTGCTTTAAGTGAATTGACTCTTTATCTTTTTGGTCCTCTCACTTATATTATCTCCCTAATAACTTTGCTCTTACCAGCAAGATCTGAGAAGAACAGAGAGATTTCTCATTTTTCCTCTCACAGAAGATTAATGTGTTCATTTTTTCAAAAGAAGACATAGGATTTTAGAATCCACAGGGAAATGAAATAGTTCTAGAACCATGTAGTGAAATAAAATCCAGAGTAGAATTTTGTGAATAGACATTCATCGCCAATGTCAAATGATGGGGCAGGGTTGGGGTGGGGCTGATGAAAAACAAGAAAGAATTTGTGGGAATATGATGGATGCAATTTGGAAAAACCTACCATAACAGTATTTTAAAAGTGATATAGAATTTAATGACTGTGTTTCTGGAAAGAGCTGACTCTAAAATTTTCAACATCTAGGTCAGAGAGTTTTGTATTTCTCCCTTTCCTTTTTCAGTTGTTTTAAGCTGAACCAATGCTCTGTACATATTGTAGGGCAATAATTTATTATAAATTGTATAATTCAAAGTAAAAACAAAATTAGCATGATAAGGAATTGTAGAGCAAAAATAATCATGTTGGATTATTAAAGGGGACTCAACCATCTCAGAGAAGTATAGAGGAATAAATATATGATTTATAAACAGAAACAAAAATAGGGAAATAATACTGCATGAATAGGTGACCCAAAAAATAATTATTTTTATTTGAATTTATGAGATAAAATTAGCTTGTGTTGGTATGAAGTTTCAAGAAATGAAAGTATGCAAGAGATCTAAGAGAAGTCAATATAGACTTGTAATATTATAGACAAAACAGAACCAATGATGCAGCTATGATTTTCATTCTTAATAGTGTAGGACGAACAAATGAATGTCCTACTTTCCTAAGGATAACATCTATGTTCTCTCAGTCTTCACTTTAGGAGGCAGTCCTAACTTAGATCAAACACTGCAATATGCTTTATTGTCCTTGAAGAAGAGAGACAAACTAAAGCTTTATTCCCTGCAATCCACATTACACACTCCTGTAACAGCCAAGTGAAAGATTCTAGCTGAGATTTATGACAGGTTGAAGAGTGCATCCACTGGGCTCAATCCATTCATTCTACAAGTGTTTATTGACAGCCTCTTGTGTGGCTCCAATTATGATAAATACTCTAGGGGATACAAAAAACCAGAACACACTATTTTTGCCCTTGAGGAGTAGGCACACATGAAAAGTTAAGCAATACAAGGCAGTACATAATTGAGTGTCAAATAAGTGCTGTAGGACTTCAAAGGACAGTTAGTACTGTGGGCTGAAAATCATTATCCCAAGTTTCAAACAGAAAGTAAAAAACGAATGAACTTTAAAGGATGCACAAAATTGGGATAATTCAAGAAGAAAAGGAAGATTAGACAAGGTAGGGAGTTAAACCATAAGAAAAGGCATTAAGAGTGAGAGTGAGCAAGATATGTTTGGGGCTTAGTGAGATCAGTTTGCCTGGATCAGAAGATTGTTATATAAATGTAGAATATATACATAATACTTGAAGGATATGAGATTTTGTCAGGCTGAGTAATCCTTATATAGACAAAGAGACTTCAAGAGTTGCTATGGTCAAAAAAATTATCAGTATCCAACTTCAGATTTAGGTAAGTGGTCCTTAAACAATCACATTCCATTTCCTATCTCTCTGGATTTACACAGGTTTTCCATCCAAACCTGAAATGAATGCCCTCTAATCACTGCCTCTTAAAATTCAAAACTCAGTTCAAGAGCCTTCTCCTACATGAGACCTTTCTTGATTTCCCGAGTTGCTTTACCTTCCCCTGAAAATTATTCCTTTGTAATTATTTACATATATAAATGCTATTTCCTTCCAATACAATGTGAACTCCACAACAGCAGGAATTATTTCATTATTCTGTTTTTATTCTCAGCAACTAGTATAAGGCCTGGCACAGACCACATGTGTAATAAATGCATTAGTGGGTCTATTCTTGGGAGAAAAATTCAGTTGAGGGCCTTGAGTTCATGCCACATAAAAATATGTTCTTGATCATGGCTTTCAGGTAGTCCAATAATTCTCAAATTATCTCTCCTAGATCTATTTTCTAGGTCAGTTGTTTTTTCAATAAGATATCTCATGTTTTCCCCTGTTTTTTCAATCCTTTGATTCTGTTTTATTGTTTCTTGATTTCTCATGAAATCATTAGTTTCTAGATGATCAGTTCTGTTTTATAAGGCCTGATTCTCCTGTCAGTTTTTGGTTCTCCTTTTTCAATTGGCCCATTTCTTCTTGCATCACTTTCATTTCTCTTTCCCACTTTTCCTCTGCCTCTCTTAATTGGTTGTTGAAGTCCTTTCTGAGTTCTTCTAGAATCTATGTTCAATTCATATTTTTCTTTTGGACTGTGCAAAGTTTTTCCTTTGGTTTCACTGTCCTCTTCTCTGTCTGTACCTTGCTCTTTGTCTCCATAAAAATTCTTTGGGATTACGTGCTTTTTTTTTTGTTTGCTCATTTTCCCTATCTAATTATAGGTAGGCTTGGGGGGATGATGTGATGGTCTGGGGGCTGAGAGCTCTGAGATCCCCTTCCCTCTGCTGATTCAATTGGCCCTTGTGATGCTGATAGCTTAAAGACTTGCCTCAGGCATAGGTGTAAGCTTTTGATCTCACTCTTATCTTGATTGGTCAGGGGCTGATCAAATTCTAGCCCCAGATTTAGGCTCAAGTTTTTGGTCTTCCTGTATACTGTGATCCAATCAGGCACACTCTTGATGTTCTGCCCTGAGCTTTAGGCAAAAAGATCCATTACTTAGTACTATCTGCCACCCCAAAGTGTGAACTAAGTCCTTATCCCAAGCCCAGACTAGAATTCCCCTGGGCTTGGGCTCTGGACTTCTCCACAGATTTGAAATTTCAAGGGGTGTGGGTTGGCTTTTATCTCTATTTGCTCAGGCAGGATCTCAGTGTATGGATGTTGGCTTGGGCATAGGTTTCTGAACCTCAGACGGCAGATGTGGGGTGTGTGTGTGTGTGGTTTGCTCTTCCCTCCTTCCTACAGCTTCTTGCTGGCTCTGCTCTCCTCTCACTCCAGTGCCCCAGATGTTCTTTGCCTACCTTTTGGGTTTTTCTTTTCTTGAAAGTTGTTTTATTCTGTCTCCTTGTTGGTTCTTTCACTCCTGTATTTGTTTTGTGGTGATATTTTCATCTTGGTTGGAGAGGATTCTCATGGTGGCACAGAGCTGTTATGGATTACTCCACCATCTTGGCTCCACCCCAAGAACTCCAGATTTTAAGAAACAAAACAACAACACAAAAAAACATAAGAATACATTCAAGGAACTATAGTTAGGAATCTGAATAGATACCCTGCAAAGTAGGGAATATATTTGTTCTGTTTGGCCCTATTGGATAGAACTAGAAGGAATGAGTGGAGTCTTAATCAATCAAAAAATGTTTATTAAGTGCTTACTATGTGCCATACATTTGCCATTTTCAGTGCATCCCAAGTGGTTCTATCTAGAAAAAGATAATCTATTCACTGCTTTCCTGGTCTGAACACTGCAAGTTCTCAACCCAGGTTTGGATCTTTTGACTTATGTATAGTCGAGTTGCCATAAACTGCTGCTGGACTCATTCACTGAACTGTTAGTCTACTGGGACATTTTGCAAGTTCAAGGAGCCTGAACATTTGACTCCTTTTGGTCTTGGTCTGCTGCCCTGGTAATTCCACTGCACTCTACTCCTGAGCTCAGAGCCACATAACTAACTTTCTAGAACTTGTTCTTTGCTCAGTCTTAAACTAGGTCCTGCACTTATTCATGATCATCCTTCTCCATCCTAGATTTCTAATGTGGAACTGGGTAATAGGCAAAAAAAACCCTGCTTGATGACATCCATTCCTACACCAGCCAATAGTTCAAGGGTCTCTTGGGGTCTTTTTTCTCCCTAGTGCTTCTTGTCTTAGTGCTCTGCCCTGGTTCCCTTTGCACTCCTGGCTGCTAGAATATTTCCTGTTATTTTAACTACACATAGCTCCCTGTACCTCTGGCTAGTCCCACCACAGTGTCCATGGACTTCCTTGTTTAGTAAGCTGCACCGGGCTAGAAAAATAACTCGCTATAACATTTTCCTAGTATTCCTGATCAGAATTCAGTCTGCCTTTGGTAGATGTTCTGAATGAGTTGGGCAAAAATGCTTCTTTTCATTCCATTATCTTGACTCTGCCTCTGAATGCATGTATTTGAATCTGTACTACTCTGTTATAATTATGTAAAATATGGTAAGTGATTCGCTCTCAATGGGAATATACAGTGTGAATTTTGACAATAGGATAATTTCACAGACTATATGTTATTTAATGAATTAGAGGATAGCTATTTGAAATTCTGGTTTGTGATCACTGCATATCTCTTTCGTCAAAAAAGAAGCCCCTTCTGTTGGGGCTCAGTGGATTAAGAGCCAGACTCAGAGACAGGAGGAACTGGGTTCAAATATGGCCTCAGACACTTCCTAGCTATGTGACTCTTGGCAAGTCACTTAACCACCATTGCCTATCCCTTACCACTCTTCCATCTTGAAACCAATACATAGTATTGATTATAAAATGGAAGGTAAGTTTTTTTTTTAAAAAGAAGTCCCTTCTGATTAAGAGAATAAAAAGTACACTATTAGACATGTCTGTGTATTTATTTAGAAATCCTTCAAAATATTTACTTTACCTCTATAGCAAAGGTGACCAATTAGGAAGAAGCAATAAAGCCCCATTCTCTCCCCAAACTACCTTAAATGAGATATAGAAGGATAACTAGATTAAGTCTTAATTTTTAAAATCCATGAAAAAAATGATAGTGAGTCATGTTTAGGTGAAGCCAACATAGGGGGGCAGACAGAAGTCTGGTGGCTCTGGATATCAGTGCTTGCCAAAAAACTGTCGGGAAAAAGAGACTCCCAATATGGGAGATAATAGGTTTAGATCAACATCTCACACCTTACACCAAGATAAATTCAGAATGGGTGAATGACTTGAATATAAAGAGGGAAACTCTAAATAAGTTAAGTGAACATAGAGTAGTTTACTTGTTAGATCTCTGGGAAAGGAAAGATTTTAAAACCAAGCAAAAGTTAGAGAAAATTACAAAATGTAAAATAAATTATTTTGATTATATCAAACTAAAAAGCTTTTGTACAAACAAAAACAATGTAGCCAAAATAAGAAGGGAAACAACAAATTGGGAAAAAATCTTCATAACAAAAAACTCTGACGGGGTCTAATTATTCAAATATACAAGGAGTTAAACCAATTGTATAAAAAATCAAGCCATTCCCCAATTGATAAATGGGCAAGAGACATGAATAGGCAATTTTCAGGTAAAGAAATCAAAAGTATCAATAAGCACATGAGAAAGTGTTCTAAATCTCTAATAATTAGAGAAATGCAAATCAAAACAACTCTGAGGTATCACCTCACACCTAGCAGATTGGCTAAAATGAAAGAAGGGGAGAGCAATGAATGCTGGAGGGGATGTGGCAAAACTGGGACATTAATGCATTGCTGGTGGAGTTGTGAACTGATACAACCATTCTGGATGGCAATTTGGAACTATGCTCAAAGGGCTATAAAAGAATGCCTGCCCTTTGATCTAGCCATACCATTGTTGGGTTTGTACCCCAAAGAGATCATAGATAAACAGACTTGTATGAAAATATTTATAGCTGCACTTTTTGTGGTGGCAAAAAACTGGAAAAGGAGGGTATGTCCTTCAATTGGAGAATGGCTGAACAAATTGTGGTATATGTTGGTGATGTAATACTATTGTGCTCAAAGGAATAATAAACTGGAGGAATTCCATGTGAACTGGAAAGACCTCCAGGAATTGATGCAGAGCGAAAGGAGCAGAGCCAGAAGAACATAGTACACAGAGACGGATACACTGTGGTAAAATAAAATGTAATGGACTTCTGTACTAGCAGCAATGCATTGACCCAGGACAATTCTGAGGGACTTATGGCATAGAACGCTACCCACATTCAGAGGAAGTACTACATTAGTGGAAACAGAAGAAAAACAACTGCTTGAACACATGGGTTGAGGCGGACATGATTGAGGATGTAGACTCAAAACTACCACACCCATGTAACTCAACAATTTGGAAATAGGTCTTGATCAATGACACATGTTAAAACCAGTGGAAATACACATCTGTCACGGGGGGGAGGGGGAATTCGGGGAGGGGTGTGAAGGGGAAAGTAAGAGCATTAATCATGTAACCATGTTAACTTTTCAAAAAAATAAATATTAATAAATGTTAAAAAAAAAGAAATATGCCATGGACCCAATGTGGACCATGGAGGGGTTAATGAACAGAGATGCAAAAATTTTAAATAAAATACTAGCAAAGAGACTACAATAATTTATCATAAGGATTATTCACTATGACAAGATGGGATTTATACCAGGAATGCAAGGATGGTTTAATATTAGGAAAACCATCCACATAATTGACCATATCAATAGCCAAACTAACAGAAAGCACATGATTATCTCAATAGATGCAGAAAAAGCCTTTGACAAAATGCAACACCCATTCCTATTGAAAACACTAGAAAGTATAGAAATAGAAGGGCCTTTCCTAAAAATAATAAATAGTAGCTATTTAAAACCATCAGCAAATATCTGCAATGGGGATAATTTAGAAGCTTTCCCAGTAAGATCAGGAGTGAAGCAAGGATGCCCATTATCACCACTATTATTTAATATTGTATTAGAAATGCTAGCTGTAGCAATTAGAGAAGAAAAAGAAATTGAAGGTTTAAAGTAGACAATGAGGAAACTAAACTATCACTCTTTGCAGATGATATAATGGTATATTTAGAGAATCCTAGAAAATCAACTAAAAAACTAATAGAAATAAAAATAATAATTTTAGCAAAGTTGCAAGATATAAAATAATCCCACATAAATCATCAGCATTTCTATATATTTCTGTCTTTTTTTAAAAAACCTTTACTTTCCATCTTGGAGTCAATACTGTGTATTGGTTCCAAGGCAGAAGAGTGGTAAGGGCTAGGCAATGGGGGTTAAGTGAATTGCCCAGCGTCACACAGCTAGGAAGTGTCTGAGGCCAGATTTGAACCTAGGACCTCCCGTCTCTAGATCTGGCTCTCAACCACTGAGTCACCCAGCTTCCCCATCTATATATTTCTAACAAAAATCAGCAGCAAGAGTTAGAAAGAGAAACTCCATTTAAAACCACTCTAGACAATATAAAATATTTGGGAATCTATCTGCCAAGACAAACTCAGGAATTATATGAACACAACTACAAAACATTTTTCATACAAATAAAACTAGATCTAAACAATTGGAAAAACATTAATTGTTCATGGGTAGGATGAGCTAATATAATAAAAAGGACAGTCCTATCTAAATTAATTTACTTATTCAGTGCCATACCTATGAAATTACCAAAAAACTTTTTTTATACAATTAGAAAAAAATATAACAAAGTTCATCTGGAAGAACAAAAGACCAAGGATGTCAAGAAAACTAATGAAAAAAAGGGGAAGGATGGGAGCTTAATAGTACCAGATTTTAAACTGCACTACAAAGCAGTGATCATCAAAACAATAAGGTATTGGCTAAGAGACAAAAGGGTAGATCAATGGAATAGACTAGGGGTAAATGACCTCAGCAAGCTAATGTTTGGCAAACCCAAAGAAATCTAGATTCATAAAATTTTAATGATTTGCCCATCGATGCTTTTGGAACAAGAACTCACTATTTGACAAAAACTGCTAGGAAAATTGGAAAACAATTTGGGAAAAATTAGGTTTAGATCAACATCTTACACCCTATATCAAGATAAATTCAAAATGGATAAATGACTTAAATATAAAGAGTAAAATCATAAATAAATTAGGTTAACATAGAATAATATTCCTGTCCTTTCTATGGGAAAGAAAGGAATTTAAGGTCAAGCAAGAGATAGCGAACATTACAAAATGTAAAGCAAATAATTTTGATTATATTAAATTAAAAAGGTTTTGTACAAACAAAACCAATGCAACCAAAATTAGAAGAGAAGCAATAAGCTGGGAAAAAATGTTTATAACAAAATTCTCTGACAAAAGTCTAATTTCCCAAATATATAAGGAACTAAGTCAAAAGTATAAGAAATCAAGTCATTCCCTAAATGACAAATGGTCAAAGGATATGAATAAGCGGTTTTCAGATGAAGATATAAAAGCTATCAATATCACATGAAAAAGTGTTCTAAATCCCTCCTGATTAGAGAAATGCAAATCAAAACAATTCTGAAGTATGACCTCACATGTAGCAGATTGGCCAATTTGACAGTAAAGGAAAATAATAAATGTTGGAGGGGATGTGGCAAAATTGGGATACTAATGCATTGCTGGTAGAGTTGTGAATTTATCGAAGCATTCTAGAAGGCAATTTGGAATTATGCCCAAAGGGCTTTAAAAGAATGCATGCCCTTTTATCTAACCTTACCACTGCTGGATTTGTACCCCAGAGAGATAATTAAAAAAGGGTTGTACAAAAATATCCATAGCTGCACTCTTTGTGTTGGCAAAAAATTGGAAAATGAGGGAGTGTCCCTCATTTGGGGAATGGTTGAACAAATTTTGGTATATGATGGTGACGGAATATTATTTTGTTGTAAGGAATGATGAACCAGAGGATTTATATATGAACTGGAAGAACCTCCACAAACTGATACAGATTAGAATGAGCAGAACCAAGATAACATTGTACACAGAAAGTGAAACATTGTCGAATGATGGAATGTGAAGGACTTTGCTATTAGTAGCAATGCAATGATCCAGGATAATGCTGAGGGACTTAAGAGAAAGAATGCTATCCACATTGAGAGAAAGAACTGTGGGAATAGAAATGCAGAAGAAAAACATATGACTTTTCCTTTGTTTATATGGGTACATGATTTGGGGGTTAGGCTTTAAAAGATTGCTCTATTGCAAAAATGACTAATATGGAAATAGGTATCAAGTGATAACATTTGTATAACCCAGGGGAATTGCTTGTTGGCTCTGGGAGGGGGAAGGGAAGAAGGAGGGGAAAAAATGAATCATGTAAACATGGAAAAATATTTATAAATAAATAAATAAAAATTTTTAAAAATAAAGTGACATTCTCAGATGCTGGACAGTCTATGAGATTTATATTAGTATTTCACTTTGAACCCAATGAATATTTCACAAATGAGGTGTTGACAAAGACATATCATATGCAGTTAGAGCCAGGTGATTCAGATCCTTCTCCTTTGATGGAGCAGCAATTATGAGTTGTACAGGGTGTCGGGTAGTTTGGAAAAAAGAGGAAAATGTTACTCTAAAAACTATTAAGAACAAACAGAAGGGACATGAGCCTCGATTGTGACAAACACAAATTCTAATGATTCTTTCTTCAATTTCTTTTCTCCTCCTGAAGTTCCTGAGAGGGGAAACCTGGATGGTGATGCAGAAGCAGTCGTTGCTGTAAACTTCAAAATTGGTCACTTTTTACATAAGTATATAGTGCCAAGATCAGTATTATATTTCACAGGAGAAACTATTGAGATGATGATGATGATGATGATGATGATGATGATGATGATGATGATGATGGTGATGATGATGATAATGATGAAGAAGAAGGGGAAGAAGAAGCTGATGAGGAAAATGATCCAAAGAAAGATCCAAAGAAAGATCCAAACCCAGCCAAGTGCAAGCAGCAGTGAGTAGTTATGTGTGTTGTGACCTTGAGGATTACTGCACCTTCCCAGTCTAAACACAACCGGTAGTTACTTATAGCCTTAAGTTTTGTATTTTCTTGGTAGAATCAAATAAACAATTTTCGTTAAAAAATGGAATAAAAGGGAAAATGAACATTTAAGAACCACTTCAAACTATTGGTTCATTTTATTTTAATTGTACTATTTCTGTCAGATATGGAGAATGCAGTGAATCCCCTAACACATGTCCATTGCTACATAGTTTGGTTCTTACAAAGTCATGTGGCTATGAGACTACAAATCCAAAAATTATCCAAATTGTTTTTTGAGACCAATATTGGTTTAAAAAAAGAAATCCTTATGAAGAACCAAAGTCTTTTTTCAGCTCAGTAGTTGAATGGAGTTAAGTCTGCTTGCACTAACTGTCCCTTCATTATTCTCATGGAGCTCTCTATGCCTTTGTTCCCTTCTTCTTTGTACATTTGAGGTACCTATTTTCCTCTGTTGAATTCTTATCAATGTTTGAAAAGTGACCTTTTCCAGGATGCCTTACTTGAACCTCCTTAGTGGGTGATGCCTATTAAACTGGAAAAAATATAGAACTATTAACTAGTCAGAAAAACCAAGTCTTTAATCAGGAGAGGGATACACAGAGTCACGTGAAAATTGGGGAACTTATATACCTCTTGGGGAACTGAGGACAGGAGAGTATGGTTGATTGGCTTTACAATGGCTACAAAGAAATGAGGAGTTCTAAGACAGGATTTTCAGGGAGAGACTGATGCTTTACAATGGACACAAAAGGGAAAGATCCAGTCAAGGGCTGGGCTGCCTGAGAAAGGACTCTGACACATTAGGAGAACTTCTAAGACTAAAAGGGTATTTGACCCCTGATTGAGTCTACTAGCTCCACCGAAAGTACTTTATAGCTTATTGTTCATCTGAAACTCAGTCTGCGATTTCCCCAGGAGAAATTCTCATGTGACAAGGTCAAACTTGAGGTCTTCAGACCTCACGCTGCTACAGACTTGGGGTTCTCTTAGATTACACGTTGACATGCCTTTCAACCTCAGACCAATCCAATTCAAAACCAATGAACATTTATTAAGCGCTGACTGTGGATGAAGCACTGCAATAGACACTGAGAATTACAAACAAAATAAAAATAAAAAACAGTTCCTGTGATTCAAGAATTCATATATCACTAGGGGAATATACAAAATCAAGGGATAATATAGTATATTCTGGAGATTTTGAAGAGACGATAGAGTGCTAATAACTAAAAAGATAAAGAAATGGCATGGATGCTAAGGGCTTTACAAAAATCATCTCACTTTATCCTCACAACAACTCTGGTATTCTATTAATAGCCACGTTTTATAGAAAAGGAAACCGAGGCAGACTGAAGTTAAGTGACTTGCCCAGGGTTGCTAGAACTCAGGTCTTCTTGATTCTAGGCCCAGAATGTTCTCCACTGTACCATCTATCTGCCTTTGTGGAGGCAGGAAGGGAGGGTATTCCAGGTATGCAAAGGCAGAGAGGTGGAAGATTGAGTCCTGACTTTAGAGAAAAGCAAGTAGGCCATATTGTAGCTGAATAACAAATATTTTAAATCACTGTATATATACATCATAGAGTCTTTTTCAACCAGTGACTAGTAAAAATCCCTCTTATCAAATTTTGAAGAGGAGAAGTGAAGTCATATGATTATATTCAGGAATATATCAGGGGCCCTGCGTCATCGTGGGTCCCAATGGAACCCCACATACTTATGGAATCACAAGTAAAAGTTATGAATATTCGGAGCTAAGAAGTGAAAAATGTGCTGCTACATACACTCCTCCAATTCATCCTTTATTTATAATTGCAAAACAAAGAATACAGGGTTCAATTTATGCAGTGTAAGATGACAGGAGAAACTTAGTTACTATAATACGGTGAAATAACTCACAATTAAAAAGGGGAGGCGAGGGCAGAACCTTACATTTCCAAAGTCTTGTCTAGAGAGAACTTTAAACTCTCTCTCAAACACTTTGTGCAATGTACCCTGTAGGATAATATATCATCCTCTCTCTTTCTACTTCTCAGCCACTAGAGTCAGGTGGATTTATTAACATCTCATGGCAATAAGAGATTAAGTTCTTTCCTTTTTGAGTCGGAATTATGGACCATGTCTACATGGCGTACGGTGATTAATCACATCATAGTAGATGGCCAAACTGGATAACTCATGCTCCTGAGCAGAGAGTTGTTCAGGTTTTGGAGGATCGCCAAAATCGCTAATATTTCAGATTTTATATAAATAGCTATTTCCACTCTGATCCACTCAGTTGCTCCAAGCCCTTCTTTGCTTGCATAAAAATACAAATATTTATTAATTAGTTTTCTGTATAGCTTTATACGATTTGTCCCTGTTGAAAATTTTTAGTCATAGGCTATAATCTAATGGAGTCGAATTTATTTCAACAGTGCTCAGTACAGCGTGTGTATGCATGTGTGTTTGCGTATGAGCGTATGAGTGTATGCGGGAGAGCGTATATATGTTCTTTACCCAAGTGCTAGTTTTTAGCACTTCCTTCTCCGGTGGTACAAATTATAGTCTATTCATTCCTGTACAACTGAACAATTCTTTTCCATGACTTCCCATAGATCATACACAAGAGATCCGCCCAATGCTCTTTGAACTCTTGTCTAGATTTCTTGCAATTATATGAGTACCAAACAAGTAGTCTATCAGTAGTCCCTGGGACATTGGTGCTCCACTCTGTTTCCTGGTTCTATTCTTTGCCCTCATTCTCCTATATGGTAAACCCTACTCATATCCATTTATTTGTCCTTTGGGAGATCTGGAAACTTTCATCTTGTAGCTATAGTGATACTCCATCATTCTCCCTCTCCTATGTCTCTGGCCTTCTTATACCTCCTACCCTCAAGGCCATATCCTCTGGAATCCAGTGACACTGGCCTCCTGGCTGTTCTTCAAATGCCGTAATATTTGTAAAGAGTTCAGCACAGTGAAAGCAACATCTTTGACCTTTCTTTGCATCCCCAAGATTTACTACAATACCTGGAATACAGCAGGCACTTAATAAATGATCACTGACCAACAGAATGCCTCCACAATCCATCTCCACTCTGATGTGAGTCACAGTCTTTCTCACATCTTATTCCCCTTTATATAGTTCATGTTCTAGCCAAACGGGAACACTGACTGTCGCCAGATCTTGACGTCCCATTTCCTACCTATGTGCATTTGGGTAAGCTATTTCCCATGCCTAAAATACACTACTTCCTTAGAGTCCCCTCCCAGAATCCTTTTCGTCCTTTAATCCTCAGTCCATAAGGCACCTAATTTATGAAGTCTTCTCTCATTCCATCCTGTCATTAAAATTTTTTTTCTCTCCAATTTTTTTGTATTTATTTATTAAAAAAATTTTTTTTGTTTAAAACCCTCACCTTCCGTCTTGGAGTCAATACTGTATATTGGCTCCAAGGAAGAAGAGTGGTAATGGCTAGGCAATGGGGGTCAAGTGACTTGCCCAGGGTCACACAGCTGGGAAGTGTCTGAGGCCAGATTTGAACCTAGGACCTCCCATCTCTTGGCCTGGCTCTCAATCCACTGAGCTACCCAGCTGCCCACTTTTTGTATTTTTTTAGAAGTAGTTTAGTATAATGAAGAGGTGCATTTATGTTGCACCTATATGTTAGGTACTTGGCTAAGTGCTTTTTACAAACATTGTCTCTTTTGATTTTCACAACAATCCTGGGAAGTAGGTGTTATTATTAACCACATTTTATGAATGAGGAAACTGAGGCAAACAGGATTAAGTGATGTGCTCAGGGTCACAGAGCTAGTAAGTATCTGAGGCTAGATCTGAACTCAGATCTTCATGACTCCAGATCTAGTGCTCCATCTACTGCACCATAAACTGCCTGGGTACGAGACTTCAAATCAGGAGCTAACTGGGTTCAAAGCTTGCTGCTGATATGTAGTAGCTTGCATGAAGTCTCAACTTATAAAATAAAGATAACAGTAACTATATTACCTAACTCAAAATTGTGAGAATTTGATGAAATATTTTTTTTGTTTTTTTTTAAACCCTTAACTTCTGTGTATTGGCTCCCTGGTGGAAGAGTGGTAAGGGTGGGCAATGGGGGTCAAGTGACTTGCCCAGGGTCACACAGCTGGGAAGTGTCTGAGGTTGGATTTGAACCTAGGACCTCCCTTCTCTAGGCCTGACTCTCAATCCACTGAGCTACCCAGCTGCCCCCTCGATGAAATATTTTATGTGAAGTGTTTTCCAAACCTTAAAGAGCCTTACAAACACCAGTTGTTATTATTAGAGGTAATATAATTCAATGGAAAGTGTGCTAGATTTAGATTTAGTAAAGATCTGAGTTCAAATGCTGCTTATAACACTTTGTGACCACAGATGGGCAAATCATTAAACTTTTCTGAATCTAGATTTCTTAATTTGTATAATAGGGATAATAATACTAATAATACCTTTCTCATAGGACTATTATGAGGCTCAAATGAGATAAGAAAGATAAGGTGCTCAGAAAACATTAAATCACTATAAGCATGCCAGCTATTATTATTACTGTCTGTGCACATACTGTTTCTCTCCAAAAGAAGTACAAAAATATCTCCCTTAATAAATGGCTAATTGGATTTTATGTAAGGCAATGTAGTTTCAAATGACTCTGTTTCATATGGAACAAAATTATGCTTTTCTTACTTCCATTTTTTCCCATCTGCCTTGGAAAATGTAAAACATCATTAGCAATTTAGTTTTGCAAGAGATCATCAAGGTTGTCTACTCTAACTCTCCCATTTTAGAGTTGTCCTAGGAAACCAAGGCACCAAAAAGTTAAGCTAAGTGTCAAAAGGTATTCTAGTAGTAATTACTAGAGCTAGAATTTGAATCCATATCACCTGACTCAAATTCAGTGCTCTTTCCACACCGCCCCTTTCTACATGAAGATTTGGCACATTTTCCTCAATAGCTTAAAAAGCAGCAACTTTGGGCAGCTGGGTAGCTCAGTGGATTGAGAGTCAAGCCTAGAGACAGGAGGTCCTAGGTTCAAATCCGCCCTCAGACACTTCCCAGCTGTGTGACCCTGGGCAAGTCACTTGACCCCCATTGCCCACCCTTACCACTCTTCCACCAAGGAACCAATACACAGAAGTTAAGGGTTTAAAAAAAAAGCAGCAACTTTTCCTTTGCTTCCCTTTTTTTGTGATCCTTTATTTTTTTAAACTTCTCTTCAATCTGATATACAGAAACTTCAAGAAAACCTATTCTTTTTTTTTCCCTCTAAGAGTACTGACATTCATATATACAAGCCTCAGGCCAGAGTTTCAGAAGGCTTTCTTTGATAGAATCAGATGAATATAAACATAGATCATATATATGTGAAGTCTCTTTATATAAAAAAGTATAATGTGATTTCACGTTCATAAATTTCATCAACATTTTTGATACGTGTTTTTCCAAAGTGAATATTGTGCTGGTAAGGTGACGTTTCATATAGAGACTTTCCATCAATGCACTGATTTTTCTTTGTCTTTTCTTTGTTTGACTGTTGAATTGAGACTATAGAAAAAAAGCCTCAGAGTTTAATCTGGTTGCCATAAAAATTGACACTTGTTTTGAGAACTAAAGGCAGACGAGGCATAAGTGGGCATCTTTATGGGTTAATAAAAATTCTCTACAAATGAAAAGGATTATCATGAAATCAAAACATGGAACAAAAAGTCGTCATTGACAATTTGATTAAAATCAATCACAAGAGAAATATAATCCAAATAGTAATTAGAACCTGTCGTGTAAAGTAATTGCCTGGAAAATGCGACTAGACTGGAGTATATTAAGAAAAAGAAGATCGTATAATGTTTGCATGGCACTGCGACCCAACTAAGCCAAGTAAATGCACATCAATACTATCATATTTGGAATCACGGACTACCCAGGCCTAATTGTCCTGTTATATCTGTCTATAAACTACAAAGGATGAACAACACTTCTCATGGTGAGAATTTGTGATGTGGATGCAAGTATAGTATCTAAAGTTAAGGGGTACATTAAAGCTCCAACTCACTTATTTAATAGATGGGGAAACTGAGGCCTTGAACATTGAAATTATGTGCTTATGGTTATACTGGTAATGAGCACCAGAGCCGTGAGGTTTTCTTGGCAAAGATACTAGAGTGGTTTGCCATTTCTTTGTCCAGAAAACCTCATGGACAATATTAAAATGATAAAAGAAAAGACATGGGAAGATGAGCCTCCAGGTCAGAAGGTGTCCAACACACTGCTGGGGAAGAAGGGAGGACAATAACAAGTAGTTCCCGTACAAATGAAGCGGCTGGGCCAAAGCCGAAAGGAAGCTCAGCTATGGATGTCTCCAAGGACAAGACAAAAGTTCAGTACTGTAACAATCGACATTGCATAGGAACCTGGAATACATGATCTATGAACCAGGGTAGGCTGCATGTGCTTAAACAGGAGATGGAAGGATTAAACACCAATATCTTCATTTGGTGTCAGTGAACTGAAATGGACAGTAATGGGTGAATTCGATTTAGGTAAATACTGCATATACTACAGTGAGAAAGAATCCCACAGAAGAAAGAGAGTAGCCCTCATAGTCAATAAGAGGGGAAGAAAAGCAGTACTGGGAGATACTCTCAAAAATGACAGAATGATATCAATTCAAATCCAAGACAAACTGTTCAACATCACTATAATAGAAGTCTATGCTCCAACCACCTATGCGGAAGAGGCCAAAGTGACTTCTAAAAATAACACCAAAAATATAAATCACATTTATCATAGGGGATTGGAATGCATATGCAAGACTTTATACTTGTATCTGGGATAAAGAGATAAAATGACATTGTTGCCATCTTCAGAAATTCTACTTATGCCCACCAAGATCAAATACCCTGCTGAGATCCTGAGTTCATGCAGTTGGTCACGTCTCCAAGGACAAAGTCTGAGATAGGGATCAGAAGATCTAGGGCTGGGAAGGTCTTAGAAGTTGTCTAGCTATACTCATTTCATAGCTGAAATTCCAAGGGAAAGTTTTCCCTTCACCACTCTTTCTGGGCAACTACTTTGATCACTGTGAACTTTAGTTGCCTGGAGCCTCAACTAGAGCCAGATTCATATGGGACTTTGTGAATTAAAACCATAATGATTTTTCAAGATTAAAGATAGCATCCTGCATTGTGCCCAGTGTAGCCTATGAAACTATTGTTTTTGAATGAGTGAGAAGGGAGAATAAGTTAATGAAGCTGTGGGAAGCGAATTTCCCTCTCCATTAATTTCACTTTGTTTTATGTCACCTCTCAGTGACCTGAAGGTCAAAGACCACTGAGATGTGCAGATAAAGACAGGCCCTTTCGAGAGAACCCAAGAGCCAACAATACAGGAAGCTGATTCCACAGGCACTGCCTCCCTGGGTGGCCCAGGCAAATTAAGAAACTATGATTGGTTCCTGAGATGTGACATGTGAGAGTTAGTGGGTGGAGAAAAGAGCTTATAAGGTCAGAACAGGAGCCTGTTTGAGGTTCTTCTGGCTGGAGCTTGGATCCTGAAGGAACTCTTGTGGGCTCTTGGCTTCAATCCATCATGGTGGCCAATAGAATAGTGAGCTAGGTAACTCTCTACCTCTTTCCTACCTTCTCCTCTCTTTACTATTACTACTTTGATGTAATAAAGTTATTAAAGCTACTAGCAGCCTCATAATTTAATTTTAATTTACAAAGTTAGATAGAAAAACTACTACTCTATCTTCACTAAGAATATTTCATTAATTTGAACATTTTCTCCTGTAGAGGATATAGGGCAGTGAATGATTTAAAATGTTGCATTTCTTTTTAGTTTTATAGATGAGGACTCTAGAAGAAGAATGGCATAAGGACACAGAATCAAGGTGCATTCTTAATACTCAGAGTAGCACAGGTCCTGCTATGTCACCTCCTTTTTCAGTTAACTCCAGTGACTCACTCTAAGATCAAACATGTACTCTTCTATTTGGCATTTACAGCTACTCACATCCTGGGTTAAACTGACCTATCTAGACTTATCACACCCCCTGATCCTTTCCATATTCTTTGGCTTAGCTTAGACTTTTTTCCCCTTACAGATACAATTCCATATCCCGTCTGTGCATGTGCACTAGTATCTCCCATGTTGTCAGTGCACCTCCTTTGCCCTTCACCTCATCCTACATACTATCTTGTATAACATGTGTGGGAAAAACTATCTATTCCTATGGAATGTAAGCTCCTAAAGGACTGGGAGTTTCGTTTTTGTCTTAGTATCCCCAGTGTCTGGAAAAGTAGCTGAGCTGTCAAGTATACTTGTCAAGTGATTTCCACTCTTAGAAAAGTACAGGATAAGCTTACTTGGTTGGGGCAAGGAGAGAACAAGAGAAAGGAGGAAGAAACATGCCAACTTTGGTTTCTTCTGGATCCTTTGAGACATGACTTTCAACACATTCATTTAACAGAAGTTAACTTCTTATATTAAGATATCAAAGACCCAGGGCAAATTTGACCTCATAGGTATCACTGAGACTCATGATTATAATATGGCCCTTGAAGGTGTATCTGATTCAAAAGAAACAGAACAAGTAAAAGTATGAGTGGGTGGATGGAGATTCTGTTGGAGAAAAAAAAAGCATATAATTGTATATGAAGAAGATAAAATCATGGGAGGAAATCCAGGAATTAGAATGGAGAAGTATTTGACAGATTATTTGGGTGAAGATCAATAGAGGTAGAAAGGAAAGTGATATTAATATCACAATATATTATAGACTATTTGGGCAAGAACAGGAAATAAGTTTCAGAAATAAATCAAATACAGTATATCTTCCTAATACCATAGTGATTCAATTTTCTGGCTATCTACTGAAGCTATCTTTTGTAAAAGCAAATCAGCTAATAATTTCTTGACAGAAATAATGATGCTAACATTATTATAAATGATGGCATCCACACTCTTTGTAGTGGCAAAAAATTGGAAAATGAAGGGATGCCCTTCGATTGGGGAATGGCTGAACAAATTGTGGTATCTGTGGTGATAGAATACTATTGTGCCATAAGGAATGATGAACTGGAGGAATTCCATGTGAACTGGAAAGACCTCCAGGAACTGATGCAGAGTGAAAGGAGCAGAACCAGGAGAACATTATACACAGAGACGGATACACTGTGGCACAGTTGAATGTAATGGACTTCTCTACTAGCAGCAATGCAGTGACCCAGGACAATCCAGAGGGACCTATGAGAAAGAATCCACATCCAGAGAAAGAGCTATGGGAACAAAAATGCAGAAGAAAAACATTTCCTTGATCATATTGTTTAATAGGGATATGATTGGGGATGTTGACTTTAAATGATCACTCTGCTGCAAATATTAATAATATAGAGATAGGTTTTGAAAAATGATACATATAAAACCCAGGGGAATTGCTCATCGGTTCTGGGAGTGGGGAGGGATGAAGGGAGGGGAAATAAACATGAATCATGGAACCATGGAAAAATATTGTAATTTAATTAAGTAAATTAAAAAAAAACAAATGCTGGCATCTTCTAAAAGCTAAAGAAAACAAAGGGAAATTCTATTCTTGATTTGATTTTTAGCTAATTAGGAAGAAATGAATTCTATCATGGAAATGATGGGAATTTCAAGGGAGAGCAGCCACTTCACTTTAAAATGTGTTACAGGGAAGGAGAGAAAATCTGGGCAAAACATTCTAGATTTGTGGAAAGCAGGTTTTCAAAGATTCAAAGAAAGGATAGGCAAAATCCTATAGTCTAAAAATTCTACAGGTGACATCTACCCAAGCGGAAGGTCCCCAAAATGAAATTCTGAAGACATAAAAAGAAACCATTCTGCTGAGGAAGAAAAGAGTTATCCAAGGAGATCACTGTGTATGCACAGGGAACTCTCTCAACAATTTTGAAGTTTCAAGTGTATATAGAGAAGATGGAAATAAGGACAGGTGATAAAAGATGAATAGAACAGTGTGGTCCTGCCTGTAAGAATAGGGGTGGAAGTATTCTTGATTTTTTAAAAAGCATAAAAAAAATCACTTGATAGATACTTTTGTTTTTTTATTTTTTTAACCCTTACCTTCCGTCTTACAGTCAATACTGTGTATTGGCTCCAAGGCAGAAGAGTGGTAAGGGTAGGCAATGGGGGTCAAGTGACTTGCCCAGGGTCACACAGCTAGGAAGTGTCTGAGATCAGATTTGAACCTAGGACCTCCCACCTCTAGGCCTGGCTCTCAATCTACTGAGCTACCCAGCTGCCCCCTGATAGATACTTTTAATCGTTGCTGTCACCGTAGTTCAATTTGGTCTTGGAGATAAGAAGAAATAAGTAAAAATAAGACCAGTAGCTTGACCCAAACACTATTCATATTTAGAAATCACAATGTATCAGCATTTGTTGAAATGTGGAAAGCCTTCCATTGCTACTGATTGCTGTTTTAATAGAACCAGATACTGACAGATGACAGCATATTTTATAGCTTGTATTGTTTTAAAAAGGAAATGTTTTATCACTAGGATCAAAAGCTAGCTAATATTGATTTTCACAGCCTCTCCTGGGCCTATACAAAGTTCACCAAATGAAGGCAGTCCCCCCTCCCCTGGAAATTAAACTCTGATTTAAATGATATTAGCTTTGGGGTCAACTGTGCTTATAAATTTCAGAACCCACATAGTTAACTAGAGGCATTTAAAGGCAGCAGGGCTGATGAAGTGCTAGACTTGGCCTCAGGCAGTCATGGGTTCAAATCAAACTTTTGACACTTTCAAGCTGGTTCACCATAAGCAAGTGACTTTATCTCGCTGATCCTCAGTTTCCTCATCTGGAGAAGGATAGCACTACCTTTGGTTATTATGAGATTCGCTTGTTCGATATGAGGCTAAAATGAGGTAATGTATTTAGGGGACTTTGTGTAATTTAAAGCACTATCTAAATGACAGTTTTTATTATTTGTCAAGCTATAAACATGGCCTGAGCATATCTACCCTATAGATTTAATTTCAGTGGTAAAAAAAATGAAAGGAAAATTAAAGAACAGTTTTAATATCAGAAAAAATATTACTACTAATAGCTAGCTACACACTAAGCACTATGCTAAATTCTTTACAAATATCTCATTTGATCCTCATGATAACCCTGAAGGGGAGGTGCTATTATTATTCCCAACATACAGATGAGAAAGATGAGGCAAAGAGAAGGTAAGTGACTTGCCCAACGCCACATAGCTATATATATAGTATATGTTTGAGGCCAAATTTGAACTCAGGTCTTCCTGACTCCAGGCTTAGTGTTCTAGCCACTGGGCCACCTCAATGAAGTAGGAGTCAAAATGATTTTTTTGTATCCTACATCATTTGCATAATTCTCTCCCATAAAACAGTGATTTGCTTTTAAAATTCTACACACGTGTTCTTCTATGTTCCAAAACTAATGCAATAAAATGTATTAGTGGTAAAGAAGGAAATCTTTTCAAGGATGGCTGAAAGGATGGAAGGAGATTTCCCAAATGAAACATATTTCAGCTCTCTGCTATCCACTAGTGAAGACAGGCTATTTCTGACTAGGACTTTTCAATTTTCGTTTCAATCTGTGCTTATAATCAGTGCCTTCTTCTTACTCCTACATCAGACTGAAATTTGACATTTGGGGGTTTCTGGATTAAAGCTGTCTCGATGTCATGTCAGAGTGAACTCACTCCATATTCCGATGCTGCCCACTGCATAGCAGTTCTATGTACGGGCCCTAATGGTTACATTCTCGAATTGTTTACTCTATACCCGTCCCCTTGGAGAAATTTCTGGTTGCCTTTCCTTGGAATCGTTAGGACAGTAATAGTCATTATTTAGATTGTCCTTTTATTTTCTACACCTAATTACTTAAATAATGGCAGCTATGATTTGCTTCCGGGCAAGCTAGAATACGGTATCTTTTTTTCTTTTTTCATGAAGTCAGAAAACTTTAAGTCTGCAGATCAAATTTATAACGAATTCTACGTGCAGATTTCCTTCTGTGGAAGATGCAATGAATTTCAGCCTTCAAGAATTGTGAGCCGGTAGGAAATCTGGTATAGGGCTAATAAAATATAAACACTTAGAGTCACTTCTTATTCCTGATGCTGCTAAATGGGAACTCACAGCTTAACATAATAGGCAATTTAGCATATAAATGTGCCCCATAAAAGCAAGATGTTGGCAGCACTGAACAATAAATGTTAACCTTGGGGCAAGCTGTTACTGAGGTGTTAAAGGCTCCTGCAATTTTAATGAACTTGTTTGTACATAGGAATCACTTATAGGAAGCATCAAGAGGTAATCTGCAGCCACCAGAACTCATATTCACCTCCAGAAAGGGAAATCTTTGATGTCTGGCCTATTTATGAAATTCTCTCCATTGAGATTCCAAAGGATCACAGATTTCATGAGGCACATTATAAGTCATTGAGTGAACTCTTCTCTTTACAGAATTGGAAACTGAGGCCAAGACCAAGAGCAGTTAAGTGAATTGCGCAAGGTCACACAGGTACTAAGAGGATAAAAACCAGGTCTTTCGCCTCCAAATCCATTGCACTGTTTTAGGCAATTGTACTCCTTTCCCATTTCTCCTGTTGTCTGTGCTGAGAACTCCATAAGGACATTATGGTCCCCTCCAAAGCACAGAAAAGAAAAAAGAAAAACTTATGACCTTCATTGAGAGAAGCACTTTTAGTGAAAGCAAACAAAGCGTGTTTATGACCTAATCACATGAGCATTATTTTACTTGACTCTCTTTTATCTCTCTGACTAAATATATAATATTGTGGTCACCTCTCTCAGAGACCTCCACTGGTTGCTCCAATCCCCAGGGGATGTGAGGTCCTCCTTCCTTCCATAATTAGTTATCAGGAAACTCAATGAAAAGATAAACCCAAGTTTTTCCCAGAAGACATGTGGACAAGTCCTCTAAGAACTCAACGTATCATCATACAGAAAGAAAAAAAAACCAAAAAGGAAAACAAAACAACCAGAAAAACCAACCTTGAAACAAACTCAACTCTCTAAAAATCAAGCTGAATTAAAATCTATCTTCATAATGCAGAAAAGATCTGAATTCTCTAGTGTAGAGTCCTACCTGTGTGTGGCAAACTCCATTAAGAACTAATTACACTTGCTTTATTTTTGTCGTGGTATTCCCAGGGCATAGTGCTATATATAGGCTTATCGTATAGTGGATAATTCACCAATGTTTGCTTGTTTAAGTAAAAGAAGAACTAATTACACTCTAATTAATTTGATTCAGTTTGATACTGTAACTCCATAACTGCCTGACCTCCTTGGTAGATCCTGCACTTCTCTCTTTATCACTTTTCAGCTCTTCGCAGCTATATTCTTGTGAAATACATATTCTGAATCATTGATGGATGCGTTTCCAATTTTATTTTTCTTAAGGGAATTTTCTTCAATTATTTTTCACTTGCTATTTTATGATGCATTTTCTAAAGAAGTGTCTAAAAATGGGAAAAAGTCAGCTAAAGACTCTTCATTGTGTTGTCTTAAAGTAGACGTTAAATCATCTTTTCAGGTTACAGAACTAGGAGATATCTTTGCCCATAACTAAATATCCTCATCATTTAAATGCTGATTAAGTTCTATGAATCAATATTTCTGAAACTTTCACTTGTTAAAAAATGTATCGGGACTCTCGATTTATTTTTGTTTCTCTTTTCCTTTTACCATCTTTCAGAGTAAATAGATTTTTTTTGAAGTTCGTCTTTCATTTTTCTTTTAACTATAATTACAATCAAGCATTTTAGTTTCTCTAATCACTGATGTCATATAATATTTACTTCATACTCTCAATAAAAATTAATTTCTCTAAATTACATTCAACTGAGTACACTTTTTTTTTTCATATTTCCCATCTACTGTTTTCAAAATGTGTATGACTTAATATCAGATGTTGCAAAAGAAGCCACTGAGATCCCAAGAATGGAATACTTAGCCTTGGTTGGCAAAAATTAACACAAGATCGAAAATATTTCCATCTGTTGAAGAAAAATCTCCATCAAGACTGGTTGGTTTTTTTTGGTGAGAAATAAAAAAATATTGGATATCCCAACTTTCAGATATGATATGAAGAGCCTATCAAAATCAGGAAGGAAATAGGCTGCCGGTGAGTATAAAATGAGATATTTTAGCTATTATTTCAAATGAATAGCTAGAGTATTTAAGCAGAATATATGTTCAAATGCATAATATATAGTTATTGTTCTCTGTTCTTAAAGATGATGATAGTAAAGATAATTGCTCTCTATTTATAAGAACGTGGCTGAAAAGTCCAATGAATAAAGCCTGTCCTTTGTGTCTTCGTCACTCTTTGCTAAAGCTGGCACTGATGACAAATTCTTCCTCTTCCCTTTCCAGGCAGTGGAAGCTATTTATTTAGTGGGAGCTACTTGGCCTTGGCCCTGATGCCCATAGGTCAGATGGTTTCATTGCAAAGTAGGAAAACTCTGTCTTCTACATCTTTCCTCTTGCATTGCACGGTGCCCTAACTCTACCCTAAAGCTCACAGCCTTCATCATCTTTTCCTTTACTACAGATATAGTAGGCACTTGGTAAATGTGTGTGCTTTCCCTTTCCTACTCTCTACACTTCTCTGGCTTCCTTTTTATTTCAGGTAACGTCTTACTTTGTGGAGCAACCAGTGGAGGTCTCTGAGAGAGGAGACTACAATATGTAACTGGTCGGAAAAATTTAAGAGTCAAGTAAAATAAAGAAGTCTTGCCCAGTCCTCCTTAATCTTGGTGTCTCTGCTCTGAAATGATTTCCACTTACCCTGTATATATTTTGTTTGCATATAGTTGCTTGGCAGTTGACTTCCCAATTCAATTGTGATCTCCTTGAGAGTTGGAACTGAGGGGTTTTTTGTTTTCTTTTGTTTTTCTTTGTATACCTAGCACTTAGCACTCTTTCTGACAGATAGTGGGTACTTAATAAATACTTGTTTATTTATTACTGTTGGCTTCATTGCTTGCCTACCTTATATTTATTTGTTTGTGCATTTACTTATTTCTTTTTAAGCCCTTACCTTCCATCTTGGAATCAATACTGTGTATTGGTTCCAAGGCAGAAGAGCAGTAAGGGCTAGGCAATGGGGGTCAAGTGACTTGCCCAGGGTCACCCAGCTGGGAAGTGTCTGAGGCCAGATTTGAACCTAGGACCTCCCGTCTCTAGGCCCGACTCTCAATCCACTGAGCTACTCAGCTGCCCCCCTCACCTTCTATTTAAAAAGAGGAAGACTGAATACAGTTTAGCAAATTTCAACAGACCACTTACATTTCTTTTGAGATACACATATGGTGCTGATACTTAAGCCAGGAAATACAGAGAAAGAAAACTATAGGCCAATTTCCCTAATGAATATTGATGCTAAAATTTGAAATAAAATATTAGCGAGGATATTTATCCTCACTGTGCATCACAAGGATTATGTACTATGACTGGGTGGAATTTATGCCAAGAGTTAAGGACTGGTTTAATATTATGAAAATCATCAGCACAATTGTCCATATCAATAACAAAGCCAACAGAAATCATATGATTATCTCAATAAGTGCAGAAAATGCCTTTAACAAAATACAGTGTCCATTCCTATTAAAAACACTAGAGGGGGCAGCTGGGTAGCTCAGTGGATGGAGAGCCAGGCCTAGAGACGGGAGGTCCTGGGTTCAAATCTGGCCTCAGACACTTCCCAGCTAGGTGACCCTGGGCAAGTCACTTGACCCCCATTGCCCACCCTTACCACTCTTCCACTTAGGAGCCAATACACAGAAGTTAAGGGTTTTAAAAAAAACAAAAAACACTAAAGAATAGCATAGGAATAAATAGAGCTTTCTTTGAAATGATTAGTAATAGCCGTCATCTAGGTGGTTCAATGGCTTAAGAGCCAGGCCTAGAGATGGGAAGTCCTGGGTTCAAATCAAGCCTCGGACACGTTCTAGCTGTATGACCCTGTGCAAGTCACTTAACCCCCATTGCCTAGCCCTTACCACTCTTCTGTCTTGGAACCAATACACAGTATTGATTCTAAGACCGAAGGCAATGGTTATTAAAAGAGAAATGATAAGTAGTATATATTGAAAACCATCAGTGAGAGGAAGAACTGCAGGAGTGGAAACACAGAAGTAAAACAACTGCTTGAACACATGGGTTGATGCGGACATGGTTGGGGATGTAGACACTAAATGACCACACCAATGCAACTATCAATATTATTATATGTAAATAAGTCTTGACCAATCACACGTATTAAAACCAGTGGAAATGCGCGTTGGATATGGAGGGGGAATTAAAGGGGGCGAAGAGGAAAGTAAAAACATGAATCATGTAAAAAAATTAAAAATAAAAATAAAAATGAAAAAATAAGATTTGGAAAAATAAAATAAAATAAAATAAAAAGTGCTTAAAAATTCCCAGGGAAATTTTTTTCCTTGAGTTATCTTCATAAAGAAGAGGCTGATGTTTAGTAGAGTATGGAATCTCAGGTGTAATATTTGAGCCAGTAACCTGCCCAATAAATCTTGAATAAGAAAAAAAAAAGAAAACCATTAGCAAGGATTATCTGTAATGGTGATATACTAGAAACTTTCCCAAAAAGAGAGGGGGGGTGAAGCAAGGTTGCCCATTATCACTACTGTTATTCAATATTATACAGGAAATGCTGGCTATAGAAAGAAGAAAGGGGAAAATTGGAGGAATTAGAATAGGCAATGAGGAAATTAAACTATTTCTCTTTGCAGATGAGATGATGGTATACTAGCAGAATCCTAGAGAATCACTTAAAAAACTAGTTGAAACTATTAGCAAAGTTTTAAGATACAAAATAAACTTATATAAATCATTAGCATTTCTATGTATTACCAACAAAGTTCAGAAACTACATTGACTATAGACAATATAAAATACATGGGAGTCTACCTACCATGACAAACTCAGGAACTTTATGAACACTATTACAAGACACTTTTCACACAAATAAAGTCAGATCTGAACAACTGAAATATATATGTTGCTCTTGGGTAGGCTGAACCAACATAAAAAATGACAATTTTACCCAAATTAATCTATTATTCAGTGCCAACCAGTCAAACTACCCAAAAATTATTTTATAGAACAAGGAAAAATAATAACAAAATTCATCTGGAAGAACAAATGGTCAATATCATCTAGGGCAGTGGTTCCCAAACTTTTTTGGCCTACCGCCCCCTTTCCAGAAAAAAATATTACTTAGCCCCCTGGAAATTAATTTTTTAAAATTTTAATAGCAATTAATAGGAAAGATAAATGCACCTGTGGCCATCACTGCTCCCCTGGACCGCTGCAGCATCCACCAGGGGGTGGTAGTACCCACTTTGGGAATCACTGATCTAGGGAATAAATGAAAAAAAAATGTGAAGGAAGGTGGCCAAGCAATACCAGATCTCAAACTATGTTAGAAAGCTATAATCATAAAAACAATCTGGTACTAGCTAAGAAATAGAGTGGTAGATCAGTAGATTAGGTGTAGAATACACAGAAGTTAATGGCCTTAGAATGCTAAACCCAAAGATCTAAGCTTTGGGGACAAGAACTCACTATTTGACAAAAACTGCTGGGAAAACTAGAAAACAGTATGGCAGAAACCAATTATAGACCAACATGTATAAGATAAGGTCAAAATCAATACATGGTTTAGACATAAAGGCATCATTGGCAAAAAAGAGGAGCATGAAGATTTTTCCCTGTCAAATCTATGGATAAGGGAAGAAGTTATGACTAAACAAGACATAGAATTGTGAGATGGAAAATAGATAATTTAAATTTATATATATGTAATATGTATATATATATGTGTGTGTGTGTATGCATATACATACACACACATTACAAACAAAACCAATGCAGCTGAGATTAGAAGCAGGAGGCTAGAAAAAATGGATAGGAACAGGAAGTTTTCAGATGAAGAAATCAAAGCTATCTATAGTTATATGAAAAAATGCTCTAAATCACTATTGATTGGAAAAATGCAAATTAAAACAAATCTGAGGTGTCATCGCATGCCTATTAGATTGGTTAATATGACAGGAAAGGAAAAAAATAAATATTTAAGAGGATATGGGAAAATAAGGACACTAATGCACTGTTGGTGGAGTTGCAAACTGATCCACCCACTCTGGAGAGCAATTTGGAACTATGTTCAAAGGGCTACGAAACTGTGCATACTCTTTGATCCAGCAATACCACTTCTGTATCCCAAAGAGAAGTCATCACTACTTGGGTCAATGGGTGATGAAATATTCAGCCTTAGCAACTCATTAACCCTTTACATTAAGTAAAAAGAGAGTTGTAATTTGTGTTGGGTTCAAGAATCACAGGTTTTCCAAATACTAGGTCTCTCTCACTCATTCTTTTCATCTTCTGCTATTTATTGAAATCTAGCTAATATCAGGCATCACATCACTTAGCATTCTCTCTTTCACACCCACAAAGGTGCAAGAAAAAGAGTTTGCAGGTTCTTTTTCACAGCATTATTTAAAAAAATCCCTTCTATTTCTTTGAAAATCACTCAAATGTCCTATGTCCTTGTTGCTATCATCTATGGTCTTTCCCCAAAATGAACATAACCCATATTCTTCTTCAACACAATTTTGAACTCTTTTGAACAAATACCATGTGTTCCAAGTTCTTCAATTTCCTTAACTTCCATTACCTCTGTCTTTTGACTATTCATAACCACACACAAAATTTAGACTTTCCTCACCTTGACTGTATCTGTTACAGGTACTTGAATCCCTAGTTTTACTATCAATTATAGCAGGGAACAGTCAAGATTGGTAAGCTTAAGAATATGATGAATTCATTGTTAAACTTTTAATGGAACCTAATACTTTTGATTTTTCTTTATTGTTTTAGTAGAAGATGTTTCTGGAGTATTGAGATGTTTTAGCTCTACAAACTATAATCAGTCTAACTTTAAAATTTGTCAACTATTTTTCAGTGAAAATCCATATACCACATCAAGAAAATTCATACACCATATCCTGAAATAAATTACTTACTGTATATGCTAAAACAGATAAATCATTTATAGCAAAAAATAATTACTTACTGGAAAAAATGGATCACATTTTGAATCTGATATATTAGCTACTGATTTAGATATATCACCTTCTGTATCATATACATCACACACTGAATAAAGTACATCACTTGCTGAATGAGATATATTACTTGCTGAATCAGACATATCACCTGAATCAGATATATCACTTCTTGAACTAGAAACATCACCTGCTGAATCTAATACATTATACATTAAATCAAAGTTACCACCTAATGATTTGAGATTATTACAAAGAATATCCTCAGTTTGCATACATCTTTAAATATGCTAGGGTAGGTATGACATCAGTATAATATTCTACTCTTTGGGGTCTTATTCAGAGACCAGCTTTTCTTGTGGTATAACTTTCAATGTGAGTTTAATTTTCTGTCACTACTTTCATAAGGAAATAGGGACACCACATGCATGTGTGTATATGTAGAGAAGAAAGAAAAAAGAAACATATGAATATATATATATGTGTGTGTGTGTGTGGTTTATACCTGTAAATCTACCTTTGTGAGTATATGTATATATATATATATGCATGTGTATATACACATAAACATATATGTATGTGCATTCTATAAATGAATATTTTCCTTTAAGGATGATGATCCATGCTTTATGAAGGCAATAAACAACTTTTTCTTCAAGAGTCATACATTCAGTAATTTCTTATAAAATATATAGGGCCATTAGCTATGTTTGAGAATGAATACAACAAAGACAGGGTAACTATAGAATATTACTCGAGATTAGCACTATGGAAACTAAAGAGATAAAATTTCCTTAATTTTACTATACGATTTGTCCCTGCTTTAAGGTCATGTCTAAGCTCTATCAAATGAACTATAGATCTGGCAAAATATCTAAATCAAAGGATCCATCTCAAAAAGAACTTAGAACAATCAAAATTACTTAAAAGGCAATGGGAGGACGTGCCTATAGGCCACAACACATTACTAATTATGACTTACATGCATATTATGACTCAATTAAAATACTTCATCAAGGACACATATGAACCACAAGGAGATAGGCTAGTCATGTAGCTAGAGTAAGAAATAACAGATGGACAAGTCAAATCTTACCCATGAAGTAGTTAGGAATCTAGAGAAAGGCCTCCGCCATGTTTGGTAACTACTCTTTTGAAGATTTATGGGAGGATATCATCAATAATCACATAGGATAAAAAGGCATACATAGGTTGCAATTTGTACAACTGAAAGTAATACTCTACACAAATGGGATAATGGATATATTTGATATGGTCAATAATGCTGATAGTTTTCCCAATATTGAACTGCATTCCTGATATAAAGCCCACCTGCTCTTAGAATATGATCTTTGTGATATATTGCTGTTACCTTCTTGCTAGTGTTTTATTCTAAAAATTTGCATCAATATCCATTAGGGAAACTGGTCTCTAGTTTTCTTTCTCAGTTTTTGCTCTTTCTGGTTTAGGTATCAGGATCTTATATGTATCCTAATAGGAATTTGGTAGAACTCTGTCTTTGCCTATTTTTTCCAAATAGTTCATATAGTATTAGAGTTAATTATTCTTTAAATGTTTGGTAGAATTCACTTGTGAATCCATTTGGTCCTTGGGAATTTTTCTTAGGGAGCTCATTTGTGGCTTCATTTTTTTCTAAAGATAAGGTTATTTAAGTATTCTATTTCTTCTGTTAATCTGGGCAAATTATATTTTTTGTAAAAATTCATATATTCACTTAGACTACTAGATATATTGGCACAGAATTAGGCAAAATAACTTCTAATAATTGCTTTAATTTAATCATCATTGGTGGTGAATTCACCCTTTGTTTGATACTAGTAGTTTGGGTTTCCTCTTTCTTTTTTATTTAAATCAAATTAAACAATGGTCTATCCATGTTATTAGGGTTTTTTTTAATTTTTAACTTGTTCATTTTCTAGTTTTTTTTAGTTGCATGTCCAATTCACTGATCTACTCCTCTATTTTACTGATATAAGCATTTAGAGATATATATTTCCTTCTAAGTATTGCTTTGATTACATCCCATAAAATTTGGTATATTTTCATTCTCTTTAATGAAATTATTGATTATTTCTATGATTTGTTCTTTACCCCATTCATTCATTAGGATAAGATTATTTAGCTTTGAATTAATTTTTCATCTATGTTTTAAGGCTCTTTATTGAATGTCATTTTATTGCATTATGATCTGGAAAAGATGTGCTTAATATTTCTGCCTTTATGCATTTGGTTCTGACGTTTTTATCCACAAATGCATTGTAAATTTTTGTGTAAGTGCCATTTACCACTGAGAAAAAGATATATTCCTTTCTATTTCCATTTAGTTTTCTCCAGAACTCTATCATATCTACCTGTACATAACTGAAAAACAACAACCATTTTGCACTGCTGACACATACTGAGGTAAAAATCCTAGGTTTTTTCCCCAGATATATTGTATCTAACCTTGCCTCCCTCATCTTTTCTCGTGAAGTTCATTTCTTGAACCCAAATATCCAATAAACGAAATGTCACTCAATACAGCTATCGGGAGTTACAAATGGAAGGCAATAATACAGGCTCTTGGTTTCTTATACAGTTCACTGATTATAACATGAAATTTTAGGTTACTAGTAGGTGTGGTAGTTCTATACAGATTTATCCATCTCATCCAATGGAGAACAAATTCTCATCGCTACTATTCAATGGGTACAGAAGTTCAGTTGGCAGTTACATGGAGTTCATTTCAACAAATATTTCTGAAGCATGAGGTACATGCAAGGCCTTGGGGTTATAGACAAAAACGAAATTGTTTCTGTCCTCTTGGAACTTATTTTCTACTGGGTGATAGGCATAATAGTAAATATATGCAGAATAGTAAAATAAAAGATAATGAGTGAAGACAGCAAAGAAGGGATCAAAAAATCTAGGAAGTCGAACAAAATAATTTGCGTATAGTGGGAGTCAGAGAAGATTTCATGAAAGAAGTGGCATCTCAGTTAAACCTTAGGGGAAAAGGAAGAAGGTTCTTAGATGCCACCTAAACCAGCTGCCTCATTTTAAAAGGGACTACAAAAGGTAAAAAGAAAGAAATGCATTGCAGGTATGGAGGATAGTTTGTGTAAATGTGCAAAGGCAAGAGATAATTTACTAAAAAGCAGAGAATAGCTAATAGCCCATTTTGACTAGACTGTAGATTGTTTAAAGGGGAATAAACATGGAAAGGTAGGATACAGCCAGACTATGGAAGGTCTAACACATTAGGGTAAGCTGTTTATATTTGATTCTGGAAGGAACAGGAGTCACTGATGATTTCTGAGAACAAGAGTAACACAGTTAGACCTGTGCTTTAAGAAGATTATTTTGACAGCTCTGTAAGAATGGAAAGGAAGAAGGCAGGCAGACCAATTAAGTGGCTATTACAATAGTCCACATGACAGATTATAAAGGCTTTAACAAGGATAGTAGTCATGTAAAAGGCGGAAGGAAGGGTAAAAGAAATGTTATCAACAGGGCTTGGCAATTGATTTGGATATGAAGAATGAGGGTCAGGGGAAAGTGGAGGGCAACTACACGGTCATGAACCTAGGTAACCGAGAGAACACTGGTACCTCAACAGAAATAGAGAAGTTTGGAAAAGGGACAGTTTTGGGGGGCAGATGAATAGTTCTGTACTGGAAGTGGAAAATTTGAAATTCTGAAGGCACATTCAAGCGGAAATATCCATCAGAAAGTTGGAAATGTAGGACTAGAATTTAGAAGCATGATTAAGGGTCTCCCTATATAAATATATCTGCATACATAAGCATATCTATATTTGGGAGTCATTTGCTTAGAGATAATAAAATGAATCCATGGAAAGAAATAAGATCACTAGAGTAGAGAGTATAATTAGAAAAAAGAAGATGGCCCATGACAAAGCCTTGAAGGTAGTTATGAGATATTGATGATGATCTAAGAAAGGAGACTTCAGGCATGTAGAAAGGTCACCAGGACAAAGCAGGGTCAAAAAAAATTCAAAAGAGAGAGGATGTGGTGGGGAGAGGGAGGGCTGGCCAAAAATGTCAAAATATGCCAGAAGATCAAGGAAAATGAAGACTGAGAAAGAGCCATCCAATTGAACATTTAAGAGAATCTTGTTAATGTGCTGCAATTTGAAAAAGAATGTTTTAAAGCTAGCTGGTGGCAGATCAACCTAAATGTATCAGTGCTTGGTATGTAGGATAAGAAGAATTATCCTTTCAGGACTACTGGAAAGCAGCATGGAGCAAAGGAAAGAACAGTGAATGGATTTAGATTCAATTCCTGAGTTCTACTACCAACTGTAAGGCTAAGTACCTGTGTAACCCTGGGCAAAGGGTTTAAACTTTCTGAGCTTCGGCTTCCTAATCTGTAACACAAGGGATTAGAGTAGGTGACTTTTCAATTTGCTATGAGCTCTAAGTCTACGATTTTATGAATATCCTTTCTTTGAGAACATCTGTGACTCTGCTTAAATATCAAGCGATTGTTTTTAAAAACTATTAGGGGCATATATTAATAGCTCAGATTTATATAGTACTTCAAAATTTACAGTGCTTTTGTTGTAATAATTCTTTAAGGTAGGGAGTCCTATTATTCTCATCATCATCATCATCATCATCATTATCATCACCAGTTAGTGGACGAAGAAAATTAGATTCAAATAAGTACCTTGCCCATTATCATGCAATAAGCAAATTTCACAGCTGGGATTCCAACTCAATTCACTTCTGATTCTAGGTCTAAGCACTGGGCCCAATTTCTTACTCCTTCCCACAATACGTATCTGAGCATTTGCTGTATGTTGTTTCTACCTTCCCAATATCTCTTGTATCCATCCCCTCGTCTCCACTCACAAGGCTATATAGCTCTACTTGAGGCTTTTATCACATATTGAAATAGTTTCATAACTGGTCTCTCAGGTTCAAGTCTCTCCTCTCTATTCCATTCTACATTAGTCAGGCACTAGCATATATTAAATGCCACCCATGTTCCAGGAACTGCGCTGAGTGCTCACGATACCAAGAAAGTCATAGCATAATCCCTGTTCTTAAGGAGTTCACTGTCAAACAACTGCAAATATGATATATACAGGAGAAATTCGAGGTAATCTCAGAGAAATGGCACTAAGACGAAGGGACAGTGGGGAAGGCTTCTAAGGCATTCACTGAGACTTGAAAAAAACCAAGGACTCAAGCAAGTAGAGATGATGAATGAGAGATACCTAGACACGTGGGGATAGGCAGGGACAAAACCCAGAGAGGAGAGCTAGTGTCTTGCTTAGAGCATTTGGAGAAAAGTGAGACTTAAGAAGACTGAAAAAAGTAGTAGATGCCATGTTATGAGGGGGTTTTAAAGCCAAATAGAAGATTTTTACATATTTGACTGTGGAAGTGATAGAGAGCCAATAGAATTTATTGAACATGAAGTAAGACCTGCATTTCAGGAAAATCAATTCGTCAGCTGGGTAGACAATGCATTTGAGTGGGGAAAGGCTAGAATCTTAGAGACCAAGCAGTAAGCTATTGCAGTAATCCAGGCATGAGGTGATGAGGGCTTTACCAAGAAGATGACAGTGTCAGAGGAGAAAAGGGGGCATAAATAATTGGCATAACTTAGCAACAGATATAAGGAGGATGAGACAGTTCTGGAAACTTGGGGATGATGTCTAGGTTATGAGCCAGAGTTACTGGGTAGGTGGAGGTATGCTCAAAAGCAACAGGAAAAATTAGGAGGTAGGGAGTTTGTAGAAAAGAAAATGAGTAACCATGGGAAAATATTCGAAATTAATTAATTAAATAAAAATTTTCAAATCAAGAAAAGAAAAGATAATGACTTCAGGTATAGACATATTGAATTCAAACTATCTATAACACATCCAGTTTGAGATGTCGGATATATAACTGGAGATGCGAGACTGGAGTCCTAGAGAGGTCAGGGTTGTATTAATGCAGTGATTCCCAAAGTGGGCGCCACCGCCCCCTGGTGGGTGTTGCAGCGATCCAGAGAGGCAGTGATGGCCACAGGTGCATTTATCTTTCCTATTCATTGCTATTAAAATTTAAAAAATTAATTTCCAGGGGGGCTAAGGAATATTTTTTCTGGAAAGCGGGTGGTAGACCAAAAAAGTTTGGGAACCGCTGTGTTAATGGATCTGAGAATCATCTTCATAGAAATAATTGAATCCAAGGTAGCCTATGAAATCACCAAGTGAAAGAGAAGAGGGGCCAAGAGGACTCACAACTAAGATAGTCCAGAGGAAGAAGAGATGAAATACCTTGTATTTATATTGTTGATAATTGTTTATTTATGTATACGTTGAATCCCTTGATAGAAAATAAGTTCCTTAGGGGTAGCTATTGCTTCATATTTGTATTTGTATCCTTCATCCCTAGCAGAGTGCTCTTTACATGATCAGCAAATAAGAGATGCTTATTGCCTGACAGAGGCTTTATTCTACATGCTCTCTCCAACTGACAGAATATTTTGATAATTGTGCTTCTCCATCAATTTAGACAGTAGCCTTTTATATTCTTCACTGCTAAAAGAATCCAGACTCAAAGCTGTCCCCTTTTGACATTCTGGCTAATTCTTTTTTTTCAAACCCTTAACTTCTGTGTATCGGCTCCTAGGTGGAAGAGTGGTAAGGGTGGGCAATGGGGGTCAAGTGACTTGCCCAGGGTCACACAGCTGGGAAGTGTCTGAGGCCGCATTTGA
This sequence comes from Gracilinanus agilis, assembly GCF_016433145.1. NCBI lineage: Eukaryota > Metazoa > Chordata > Mammalia > Didelphimorphia > Didelphidae > Gracilinanus > Gracilinanus agilis. The sequence continues at coordinate 45,552,626 of NC_058136.1, forward strand.
ACCTAGGACCTCCCTTCTCTAGGCCTGGTTGTCAATCCACTGAGCTACCCAGCTGCCCCCTCCATCGCTTTTTATTTCACTTTTTTTTAACCTTTAACTTCTGTGTATTGACTTATAGGTGGAAGATTGGTAAGGGTAGGCAATGGGGGTCAAGTGACCTGCCCAGGGTCACACAGCTGGGAAGTGTCTGAGGCCACATTTGAACCCAGGACCTCCCGTCTCTAGGCCTGACTCAATCCACTGAGCTACCCAGCTGCACCCCCATTCTGGCTAATTCTTGAAGAAATCAGGGAACACCGAGAAAGCTGCTTCTTCCTTGGTAACAATATCAGAAAGAAAAGCTTTAATATATTAACGTACCGCAGATTTCGAGGTTAATTTATTAGGTCGTTTTGCCGTGCTTCTCCCTAGAACTGTATCATTAAGTTTTAGGTGGATCATAATGGATCATAAAGAGATATGTCATTGAAATCTCCTTCCCCAGCAGCTGTGAATATACACGTTCCACTATATAAACATTTCGGGAACAACCATAAATAAATACATCTTCAGAGATATTGATAATTAAGCATCTGATGATCCCTAAATCTTTGAGACAACAGTATCTTTGTTGCCGTGGGGGAAAGCGAAAGGGAGAAGTGTTCCAGTCAGCCGTGTTTGTCTGCTGAAAGATCGAGCTACAGACTAGAGATGTGAAAAATGTAAACAGGGCCATGAAGATTTTAGAAGGCTTTATATTGACCGCTTCTGGAAAATGAGGGAAAACTAAATTTAAGAGACGGCGAAGCTAAATGTAAAACCAGGGAAGCAGAAAGTTATTGCCGAGAACTAGAATCAGCTACAATTAATTTTTACTGGCAGACTATTTACAACTAAAATGGAGATGACCTGGAAAAGCACTCAGGGCGATTTTACATGCATAGTCTGATTACTGAGATAAGATGGAAAGCTTCACTGAGGCCAGCTGAATTTACTTTCTTGATGCTGAGAGCTTTATGATTCCCCGAGTTAGCGAGCGTTGCCAGTGGCCATTCTACATTAATTAATACGTTATTGCAGTTATGACTATTTCAAGTTGCTCTAATTAGTAAGGTGCAAAAAATGGACCGCTCCGTTTTATTACTTAGCCTTTATCAACAAACGTAGCAGGCATGGCTGAGGAAGGAAAGGCCGATAATTTCCAGAAAACCTGGGGCCTGAGCATAATTGTTCATTAGAAGAAAACAAGCCTGCGTATTGCCATGATGCGGGAGATTAGTAAGGGAACTTCTAAGAAAATAGAAGAGTCATGGACATTATTGCTGGGTTTGTGTCCACATAGACCGATAGAAGCTATTAAGAATGAATGGGGGGGGCAGCTGGGTAGCTCAGTGGATTGAGAGCCAGGCCTAGAGACGGGAGGTCCTGGGTTCAAATGTGGCCTCAGCCACTTCCCAGCTGGGTGACCCTGGGCAAGTCACTTGACCCCCATTGCCCACCTTTACCACTCTTCTAACTAGGAGACAATACACAGAAGTTAAGGGGTTTAAAAGAAAAAGAAAAAAAAAAGAATGAATGGTGTGGAGGCAGCTGGGTAGCTCAGTGGATTGAGAGCCAGGCCTAGAGACGGGAGGTTCTGGGTTCAAATCCAGCCTCAGCCACTTCCCAGCTGTGTGACCCTGGGCAAGTCACTTGACCCCCATTGCCCACCCTTACCACTCTTCCACCAAAGAGCCAATACACAAAAGTTAAGGGTTTAAAAAAAAAAAAGAATGAATGGTGGGGCAGCTGGGTGGCTTAGTGGATTGAGAGCCAGGCCCAGAGATGGGAAGTCCTGGGTTCAAATGTGGCCTCAGACACTTCCTAGCTGTGTGACCCTGGGCAAGTCACTTAACCCCCATTGCCTAGCCCTTACCACACTTCTGCCGTGGAATAAATACATAGTATTGATTCCATGACAGAAGGTAAGGGTTTAAAAAAAATGTGGTGGGGGCAGTTAGAGGTGGCTCAGTGAACTGAGAGCCAGGCTAAGAGACAGGAGGTCCTGGGTTTAAATTTGGCCTCTGATACTTCCTAGCTGTGTGATCCTGGGTGAGTCATTTAACTTTAATTGCCTGGCCCTTACTGCTCTTCTGCCTTGGGACCAAGACACAGTATTGATTCTAAAAGAGAAGCTAAGGGTCTAAAAAAAGAATCAACAGTGGCCACAGAACCCTTTTGGTGTAGGACTATATCCATTTCTGACACCAAAACTAAATGCTATGTATTATGAAATCAATTGGGGGGATGAAACCAGGGTGTTAGTAACTAGGGGAGCCCAGATATAGACTGAACACTCCATAAAAGCTCTGTGAATGTACCAGAAGGAGCCACAATAAGTGAAATAAAAAGAAACAGCTAGAAGCTACTCCCTATGACAGGCTAGTATAAGTATACAACAAAAGAAACACACTGGCTAGAATCCTGCAGTTGGCAGGAATGGAGACAAGTCCAAGAAGTCCGAGGCCCAAGATAAGGCAAGGACAAGGATACAGAGCCGCACCAATGCCCAGGTAGTTTAGCACCTAGATAAGCCACCAGAGGCCTAGCGCAGCACCAACCAGCATAGCGTTCAGGGCCCAGGAAGCTCAGTACTCTGGTGGTACAACTTAAATAAGAACTAGGATCAGGGCCAAAGTAGGCCCCAGGCATCTCAGTTCCCCAAATCAAGTAGCACATCACCCAACCGGCCCATATCCCAGCCACAGAAGGAGAAGGGATGAGGCAAACACTTACAGTCTTCTAGGAGACCTGCTACATCTGCAACAGAGTAGAGATTGTCAGACTCATAGCAAGGAAAAGAGATAAAATGAGGTTCAAATGTGTGCAAGATGGAAGCAGAAGGATCCAAGGTGAAAACTTCAGCAAAGGTAATCCGAGACTGAGCCCCAAATCAAGAATTGCTGTAGAAGGTTGGGCCTGGTCTTAGCAACCTCATGTAGGACCAGGCAAGGCCTGATCATACTGCCTAAAAGTATGAAAGGGAGCAGAATCTGAACCACAACCAAAGCCCAAATTCAGACACTAAGATTGCTTGGTGCAGCACTCAGAGCCAGGCTCCTTCCTATCTTTCCATAATCGTACCCTTCATTCCCCTCTAGATACTCTCCAGTCCAGCTAACCTGCCCTACTTGCAGCTTGTTACCCAAGACACATCTTTTAGCTTAAATAACTTTGTGGTGGTTATTCCTCATGTCTGGAATTTTCTCCCTCTTGATCTTCGAAATCCAGCTTCTCTAGCTTCCCTTCCAGACTTAGCTTAAGTCTCCTTTTGCTAGAGACATTCCCTATTCCCTTCTGCCGCCAGGCCCTTCCCCCTAAAATGACTTTCTCTATATCTAGTATGCAGGGAATTATTTAAATGTTTTTATTTAATTTAAATAATTTAAATTTATTTAATAGTTTAATGATTTAAATAAATTTAAATGTGAGCTCCTTGAGAGGAGACATGATGTTTTCCCCTTTCTTTGTAGCCCGAACACTTAGCATAGTACCTGGAACATACCGAGGGCTTAATAAATCCTTACTGACTGACACATGCTATCTCATTTAACCTTTAGAGTAATTCTAGGAGATAGATGCTATTATTTTCCCCATTTTGTAGAGGAAGAAATGACCTGAGTCAGATGGACTTGCCTAGGGTTACATAATTAGTAATCCCATCTGAAGCAGAATTAGAATACACATCTTCCAGAATCCAAGGCCAGTGCTCTATTGCACCCTCTAACTGCCTAACGCACAGGAAAAAGCACCAATCCCCGGGTTAGTCTGCTGGGGATTTGTTGTAGTTAACATTGAAGGATTAACAATTTCCTTAAAAAAATACCTTCTCTCTTGAAATCAATATTAAGTATTGGTTCCAAGGCAAAAGAGTGGTAAGGGCTAGGCAATGGAGGTTAAGTGACTTGCCCAGGGTCACCTAACTAGGAAGTATTTGAGTCCAAATCTGAACTCAGGACCTCTCATCCCTAGGCCTGGCTCTCAATCCACTCAGCCACCTACACACCCCAACAACTACTTTTTAAACATGACCTTCCGACCTATTCTCAATCTATGAAATTGTATTATGATCTCATCTACATCTCATCTTCTCCAAAAGAACACTATGAGGTATATGATCAAAGTTTTTTTAATTAAATAAATGATATCCATAACTTTCCTTTTATCTTCAGTAATTCTTTTTTTTAACCCTTAACTTCTGTGTATTGGCTCCTAGGTGGAAAAGTGGTAAGGGTGGGCAATGGGGGGTCAAGTGACTTGCCCAGGGTCACACAGCTGGGAAGTGTCTGAGGCAGGATTTGAACCTAGGACCTCCCGTCTCTAGGTCTGGCTCTCACTCCACTGAGCTACCCAGCTGCCCCACAGCAATTCTTTCAGAAAAGGAAATAAGATGAGATTGGTTTGGCACAAAACGTTATTGATGAAATCATGATTTCCGTTTTTAGATGTTTATCAATTATCCTTTCAATCTAGAACTTAAATCTATGTTTCCACAAGAGCACAAGAGCAAGTCTTCACAGGAATGAAAGGAGGAAGCACTTATTAAGTGTTTGATATGTGTGAAACTATGAATATGGATGAATACAAAATTATTAAGGGATTACTATGTCCCAAGCATTGGCTACATCCATCCAAAAGGAAGGTAGCCCTTGTTCTCGGGGAGTTCATATTTTAATGGGAAAGACAACACCTACAGTCCTTCTGGTGCAGCAGCAAAACAGAGGATAATGCCTCGTCTTTAATGTCATTTCCATAGGTAGAATAGTTCTGACCCTGAACTATTTGACATTGCCAAGGACTTTGGTGGTAAAAATGTTCTTTTCTGGGCTTTTAGTAAATCTGTGGCTGAAGTCCCTGCAGTGGCATGGGGCAAAGGGCTGCATCTCCATGGGGGCAGCTTCCCAGGAGGATGTTGCAGGTACTGGGTTGGAAGTATTGCTATTTCCAAAGCCCTGGAGTTCCGAATACTGACTTCTCTACATCAGGGCCTGAGAGGAGATGGCAGTCATGACGGTGATGGTGGTTGGATGTGACCGGTCCCTGATCCCTCTTCTTTCTATTTCCAGGTGTCCTGCTACTTCAGCTAGGTTCATTTGCCTGTTCTGTTTGTGTTAGTTGACGGGGGGATTTCTGGCCTCTTCTCCACAGGAATTGTTTCCTGGGATGACGACTGGGAAGGCTGAGCTTGAAGCAGGATCAGTGGTCTGAGGATGTGCTTCTATTCCCAGAGCTATTGTGTCTATCTGTACATTGTACAATATAGGAATATCATAGGGAGTCCATCTCCACCTCCGACGGCAGCATCGATTGTTGCTGTTGTTATTCAGTCATTTTCAGTTGTTGCTGACTCTTTGTGACCCTAGTTTGCATTTTCTTGGCAAAGATACTGGAGTGGTTTGCCATTTGCCTCTTGAGCTCATTTTACAAATGAAGAAACTGAGGCAAACATGGTAAAGTGACTTGCCCAGGGTCACACAACTCGCAAATGCATGAGGCAATATTTAAGATGAAGCTTTCTGAGGACCTACTTGTACAACACTATTAACAGCTGCTCTTTTTGTGATGACAAAGAGTTGGAAATTTAGGGGATGTTCATCAATTGGGGAATGGCTGAACAAATTGTGGTACATGTTGGTGATGGAATTCTATTGTGCTGTAAGAAATGATGAGCAGGATGGTTTCAGAAAAAGCTGGAAAGATCTGCAGGAACCAACACAGAGAGAAATAAACAGAATTGGGAGAACATTGTACACAGTAACAGCAATATTGTATGATGATCATCCGTGAAAACTTGACTGCTCTCAGCAGTGCAATGATCTGGGCCAATCCTAAAAGACTTTTTAAAAATAATTTTTTTCTCTTTTTTAAAAAATTAAACCCTTAACTTATGTCTTGGAGCCAATACAAAGTATAGTTGGCTCCAAGGCAGAAGAGTGGTAAGGGTGGGCAATGGGGGCCAAGTGACTTGCCCAGGGTCATACACCTGGGAAGAGTCTGAGGCCAGATTTGAACCCAGGACCTCCCGTCTCTAGGTCTGGCTCTCATTCCACTGAGCCACCCAGCTGCCCCCCTAAAAGACTTTTGATGGGGAACGCTCTCCACCTCCAGAGAAAGAACTGTTGGAGTCGTCTTTCACATCGGTGGATTTAGGTTTTTATTGAGGGGTTTTGGTTATGGAAGAGTGTGCTCTTACAACAACCAATATGGAAGTGAGTTTTACATGACAATAAAAACAATATTAAAAAAAAGATGAATCTTTCTGAATCCAGGCCTAACTCCCTATCTACTACAGCACCACCTAGCTGCCCACAATAGCAACATCGCCTCAAATGTTGTTATTCTATTTGTACAAGAAACCTTTCAGCAAAATTGTAAACAGCGTAGCATACTTTTAGCAAGCATTTATTAAGCATTTCTTGTGTACCAGGCATTATGGGAAGAGCTTCAGTTACAAAGACAGGCAAATGTATGGTTAATGGACCTAGAAGTACTTCAAATATGAATGTGCTCAATTTGTCAGAATCAGAGCAAATTATAATTTCAGCCTGTGAAAAAATGACAAAAAGAAAAACTTTGAAAGGTGTCCCTGCATATTTTGTACTTCTTGGGAGAGACAAAACGTAATTACACTCTTTTAAGTTTTCATCTGTCATCTCTCATGACTGAGATGCATTTCTAATTGTGCCTGAAAATACTAAGCCATCAGTGCTTCATTCTAAAGTTTGTTTATGGACACTAAGCATTTAGAAAGACGTTCCAAAGCATAGGAAGGGACTTTTCCCTTCCATATTGACTCTGTTTGTTTCTTCCCTAGTTCTTAGTCCGTCTTCTTTTTCTTTCCAGAGCCTTAATCACTGTCATCATCATTATCTTCCTCTCCATTATTATTTCCTTGTAAGGACTTCTTTTGCAGAGAGAAAGAATTCATACAAGGAATTACAAAAATCAATTATTTATGCAAGAGTTTTTTTTTCAGCTCATTTTGCTCTTAGGCAATGAGACTAGAAGGCAAAGAGAAGGTGAACTTAAAGGAAAGGAGATTTAATGTTTTGCTCTTTAGAGTCCACAACTTCATACAATTTCTCTTTCTGGCAATATAATTTCACTTTGAAGTAAATTCCCATTTGGTATCGTCGTCTTTGGAGAGCCTTTAAGGCAGTTTTAAGCAGTTATATATTCTGCATGAATGATGCCAGTTAGAGAGGAAAAATTATTTAACTGCAAATTTACTAATACTAAAAATATCATTGAAATGGAAGATGTAGTAGGAAAATCATTAGAAGTAGTTGAAAATTTCTAATATACCTTGGAGAGATAAATGTTGTATAATATCCAGGCAGAAATATTTCCAGAAATATGAAATTATGTAATTTATGAGTCTAAGCAGGCTATAAAATTGTTGGATAATCAGAAATGTAAAGAAATGTGAATTGCTGGTAGATCAAGTTGTATTTTCGGGAGCTATATAGAAATAAACATTCTTAATAGTGTAGAGCTAAAGGAATATACTCGATAACATATATTTCCTTGAATCTTTTTAGTATGGGAGATTTTTATGCAAGTAGCAAAGTGATCTGTTTATAAAATGCATACAGTTTTTATAAAGGGCTGAGTTTGACCACGAGATTCCTTTCTGCTTCACCCACTAAAGAACATAAGATTCTTTTTTTTGTGCTCATAACTTTTTTTAATATTTATTAATATTTATTTTTTAGAAAAGTTATCATGGTTACATAATTCACGCTCTAACTTTCCCCTTCACCCCCACCCCGAGCTTCCCCGCCCCCCATGGCTGATGTGTATTTCCATTGGTTTTAACATGTGTCATTGATCAAGACCTATTTCCAAATTGTTGATAGTTGCATTGGTGTGGTCATTTCCACCAATCATGTCCACCTCAACCCATGAAGAACATAAGATTCTTAGATGAAGAGGCGTCTCTTTGGTTTATTGTGGCTTCCGTTCAAGGTGGAGCAACACTCTCGATGTTCGCCAAAATATTCTGAATCTCATAACTTCGAGACACAGCTAAAGAAGCTTGGCTGGTCATGGGAGACTGCTACTCTGCCACTAAAGGGAAGGTTCAAGTAGACTAAATTGGGAGTGGAACTGAAAGAGAATAGACTGGAATCATCAAGCTAAAACTGACCTGAGAGCAGACCATTTGTCTTTGGAAGGCCAGAACAATGAACGAAAACAAATAAGAAATTTAATAGGAATAAGCCTAAACTCATACTAATCATGCTAAAGAATTAGTTATTCTACTAGTTATGCTATGGAATTATGCTAAATATGCTAATATGTCTATACCCTTTGACCCAGAGATATCACTGCTAGCCATATACGCAAGGTCAAAGGCAGGAAGAAAACCTATATACAACAAAATACTTAGAGCAAATACTTTTTTTTTACGATAGTACCAGTAATAACTGCACCTAAAGAAATGTTGAATATGAAGAATACAAAGTGGGCTCACTCCCATGTGACTTACTAGTTTGGTTCTTCACAAGTCAGTGGCAAAACCTATTCCCATCGAGGTTCTCAAGGTAAGCTGAGGGGGCTGAAACAGTGTCTAGTACTATCACTGAAGGGCTTTGTCCACTATGCTCTCTAACATCAATTAACCAGTTAACGTTTCCCCAATATCAATTAACTAGTCTGCATCATTTAGCTATTGCAAAGGGATATTTACTGAGAAGGAATAGCAAGGAATGAAATATAAAAACATCCCCCCAAAACTTCTAGGTGTACTTCCCCCTCTGTAAACACTGTGACCCCTGGGGAGTAGAGTCAAATTTGGAGTTTTGATGATTACTTTATACTTTCCTTTCCTCCACACCTCTTCTTTCCTGACTTTCCAAACTTCTCTGCTAGATCCCAGCAGCCCTCTCATCTTTCTCCTATTGACAAGTTTCTCCCAGAACTTCTATTTTGAGGATATGCCCAAGTTATTCATGTTCTACTTCCTAATTCCCCTCCTGGTTCCATTCTTAACTCTCAATCTCTCTCTCTCTCTCTCTCTCTCTCTCTCTCTCTCTCTCTCTCTCTCTCTCTCTCTCTCTCTCTCTTTCTCCTTCTCCCTC
>NC_058136.1:45571661-45608877 GCF_016433145.1 Gracilinanus agilis
GAACTGGAGAGACCTCCGGGATCTGATGCAGAGCGAAAGGAGCAGAGCCAAAAGAACATTGTACACAGAGACTGATATACTGTGGTAAAATTGAATGTAATGGGCTTCTGTACCAGAAGCAATGCAATGACCCAGGACAATTCTGAGGGATTTATGGTAAAGAATGCTACCCACATTCAGAGGAAGGACTGCAGGAGAGGAAACATATAAGAAAAGCAACTGCATGAACGCATGGGTCGGGGCGGACATGATTGAGGGTGTGGACTCGAAACTACCACACCAATGCAACCACCAACAATTGGGAAATTGGTCTTGATCAAGGACACATGACAAAACCAGTGGAAAAGTGCGTCGGCCATGGGTGGGGGGAGTGCGGGGGGTGAAGGGGAAAATAGGAGCATGAAACATGTAATCATGTTAAAAATGATTATTAATAAATGTTAAAAAAAAAATCATGCCCCCAAAGTCACTTCTTCTCCCATCAGCTTTTCAGTTCCTTTTTGTGTACTGTCTTCCCCCATTAGAACCTAAGCTCCTTGAGGGAGGAGACATTTCTTTTTGCTTATATTTATATTCATGATGTTTAGCACATAGTAATTACTTAATAGTTTGTTGTCTTGAATTGACTTGACTTGGTACAAAACATAGGCCACTCAACCAGGACTTACTTCCCTTTCTCTACTCACAAATGGTCCTTGGTGAGAATAGCTCAATCTTGAATCAGAAAGGTTACTGAAGTATATATAGAGAAAGGACACGTGTAGCCAAGGAGTTCCTGCTCTCCTAGGATTCCTCTTTCCCCTTTTTTGAGTCTCCATCCAGTTAAATTTTGGGTGAGGCACAGCTGATGTCTTTAACATCAATGTCTTGTTTGCAGAATATTATGTGTCAGCTACAAGGTTGATACCCTGCTGCATAGACTCAGCAAATTGCTTCTCCAGGCTGGCTCCTCAGTGGACTTGGCTCCTCAAGTGACCAGCATCCTTTGCTGCTGACATCTGATGGCTCTTCCAACCTTTTGAAGCTCACAATAAATACTTATTTGCCTAAGATCAGAAAAAAATAAACCCAAGAGAACAAAGAAGCAGAGTTGCTCTTTCCTTCCCCTTCCTGGAAATTCAATGCAGTTCTTTTTTTCCCCTCCAGATTACCTGCGGATACAATTTTTTTTAATTTTTTTAAACCCTTAACTTCTGTGTATTGACTTATAGGTGGAAGATTGGTAAGGGTAGGCAATGGGGGTCAAGTGACTTGCCCAGGGTCACACAGCCGGGAAGTGTCTGAGGCCGGATTTGAACCTAGGACCTCCCGTCTCTAGGCCTGGCTCTCAATCCACTGAGCTACCCAGCTGCCCCTGTGGATACAATTTTAAATAATCATTTTCTGCCATTTTGTGATCCATGTACTCTCTCTCTCTCCTCTCCTCCCTTTCCAAGATGGTAGGGAATATGGTATTGGTTACACATGTGCTATCATGCAATATATATTTTCATGTTTGTCATGTTGTAAAAGAAGACACATACTGCTTATGAGAGGAAAAAAGCTCATGGAAGAAATGAAGTGAAAAATGGTATGCTTCAATCCTCATCCAGATTCCACCAGTTCCTTCTATGGCCGTGGATAGCCTTTTTTGTCATGAGTCCCTTGGGGTTATCTTGGCTTCTTGCATTGCTGATAATAGTTAAGGTCATTTTTAGTTGATCATCATACAATATTGCTACTTACTGTGTACAGTGTCCTCCTGGTTCTGCTCCCTTCACCTTGCATCACTTCATATAGGTCTTTCTGGGGTTTTCTGTGATCATGACATCAACGATTTCTTATTACATGTTATTTTTTCCTATGGCGCAGTATTCCATTACAACTCTATTACTGAACATATGTATCATATACTACAACTTATTCAGTCATTCCCCAATTGATGGACATCCCTTTATTTTCTAATTCTTTGCACCACAAAAACATCTACTATAGATATTTTGGTATAGGGGGCAAGTAGGTGGCTCAGTGGATTGAGGGTCAGTTCCAAAGATAAGAAGGTCCTGGGTTCGAATCTGGCCTCAGATACTTCCTCACTGTCTGACCCTTGGCAAGCCACTTAACCCCCATTGCTTAGCTTTTATCATTCTTCTGTCTTGGAACCAATACACAGTATTGATTCTAAGACTGAAGGTGAGAGATAAATAAATATTTTGACACAAGTAGGTCCTTTCCTCTTTGATCTTTTTGAGATACAGATCTAGTAGTGGTATTGGGTAGGGGTATCAAAGTGTGTGCACAGTTTTATGGCCCTGTGGGCATGGCTTCAAATTGTTCTCCAGAATGATTAAAGCAGTTCACAGCTCTACCATCAATGCAGTTCTTACTTTGATTGACACCAGGTAGGAAAAGTGTAGAAGGGGTTGAGGAGTATATTGATACTTTCCTGGGCGAACTCAGTTCTATTCCTTTTTCCTCTATTCCTCTATTCCTCTATTCCTAAGTCTTTCCTTAGTCCTGACTTGGAAGCCATTTATAAAACTCCTAGACAGCCCTCCAGGCACTTATAGTCTTAGATATGTTCCCCAGAATTCCATATGCCAAATTAAAATCAAGTAGGGAGCAAAACTCATCCCTCATTGTTCACTTTCCCATTATATATGAAATGCTGCAAAGTGAACTAAGGTGACTCTATGGAGAAGGGAGAAGTAAGGCAATACAGAGATGTACAACAAATTTCAGAATGTTGTTGGGTGTAATGATGAACCCCTGCGTTTAGGAAGGATATCTTTTGCAAGAATGCAAGACTCCAAAACTTAGCTTAAAAGTAAAAAAAAGAGAGAGAGATTTATTAGTAATGTAGAATTATGGCCAGCAAGACAGCATGAGTGGAACAGCCCTGGGGGGTTGCTCCCAGAATGCTTCAGTTCTGGGGTTTTTATATTCTTTACAACAGTGAGGATGTGATGTTGTGTCGTGGTGTAGACATGACTCTAGAGTGGTCAACGCTTAGACATTCGGTGTGGGGTTTGGCCATCTGACTGGGGTCTGCCTGAAGACCCTCATAGTTGGATGCCTGAGATTCAGCCCGACGGTATCGAGGTCTAGCCTGGAGGTGCATCTCTATAGCCATCTCAAACTAAAGGATGATCCAAAGATGATAATAATCTCAGGGTCTGATAGAAGTTATCAGCTGTTCTTGGGTTTGGAGTCACAAGGACAGAAGGCAGCATGGGAATTTCCCTGTTTCCAGTTTGCCCGGGTTAAGGGGGTAGGTACAATGCCCATGCCAAGAACTGCTTAATTTATGACACTACAAACGTCAGAAAAAAATCTACAAGTCCAATAATCAGAGAATAACTGAATAACTATGATATAGTAATATAAAAGAACATTACAGAGATATAAAATGATAAATTATGAAACATAAAAATAAATATGGAACGGCCATATGAGGCCTTGGATTGAAATCATAAGAACCGAACTGTATTCACATGGACTTCAATTATAAAAAAAAGAAGGCATAAGAAAAAAAGAATTGGGGAAAATAGGGCCAAAGATGGCCGAATGCAGGGTATGCCTAGAAGGGAAATAAAACAATCATATTTTCTTTGCTTGGCTGTTATTTGTAAATGTATACGATTCTCTTTGATATAAGGCTACATGTTGAGAGAAGATTCTGTCGCCTTTTGCAGATTTATTTCTTTTGGTCGATGGTTATTAAGCTTTGATTCTAATTTTTAAATATTGCTACGTGACTTCATTTTTATGCTCTCTGGTGCTCACCATTGCTGGTACATTTGGGCTCTTTCTTACAAGAAACTATTTATGACTTCTGGATAGACAACTTAGTGAGTTGTCACATCCAAGCCCAGATCCCCTTTATCACTTCCAAACAGCAAGAAATGTGCAAAATAAAACCAAAGGAAAGAAATTCTTACAAGGAATAACACACACACGCACACGCACACACACACACGCACACACACACACACACACACACACACTACACAAACATACAACAATAGACTAAAGAAATAAACAAGCAAAAAGGAAGCCTCGATGCAATGAATATGTGGTATAAAAAGGAAAGCAAAGAGAAATTCTGCAGCAACAAACACCCCCCAAAAGAAAAAAAAAATAAAGAATGATTTGGGTCCTCCATGAAAAACTTTTAATTCCTTTTTTTAAAATTCTGAACTTAAACACCAGATAAAATGAGCATTATAAAAAGGAATATATGCAAAACTACATTTCTTTTATGTTTGCCTCTATTTTTAAAATAGCTAACTTGTTCCATGGATAGAATGCCAGGCCCGGAGTCAGGAAGACATCTTTCTGAGTTCAAATTCCTAATTCAGACACTTATTAGCTAGGTGACCCTGGGCAAGTCACTTAACCTTGTTTGCTTCCGTTTTCTCATCTGTCAAATCAGGTGGAGAAGGAAATGGCGAGCCGCTCCGATATCTTTGCCATCATTTAGTCACGATCTCTTTTTTCTTGTTTTGTTTCTAGAATGAATGTTAAGCCACGCTTCGGTTACCCTAGCAGTCTACCCACTCCCTGTTAAATGGACGGGGAGATTACTTTAATAATGCCAACAGACAAGTAAAAGTTCATACCAGTCGAAAAACCAAGTAGTTCTTGGCACCCTCTAACCCCTTTCTACTACTATTGGCGAAGGCACTAAAGAAGATAAAAGGAATGACCCATGACTAGAGCAGTTTTCAATTGTGTTCAATGTTTCGTGTTAGTCCTGTAGCACAGGGTGTCATGTGTGGCTTGCGGGGAGGCTGTAATAAACATCTACAGCATCTTTTCCTCCTATCCTTCTACGAGGGAGACTTGAATTATTGCCAAAAGAGAAAGCCAGAAGGTCTAGGCTAGAGGCTGGTTGCTTTGCTCTCCTCAAAGAGGCAGTACCAGGCTAGAATTATATTTAACTGCTCTGCTAAATATTATTAATCTAGGGCAGTGATGGGCAAACTACTGCCCTCAGGCCAGATGTAGCCCCCTGAAATGTTCTATCCAACTGCAGGACATTATTCCTGATCTGACAAATACAACGAGTGGATACAATACAATGAAACTTCGAAAGAGTTGCCTTAGAAACAGACTGACAGATGAACATTTCCTTTCCTTTGGCCCCCTCTTTAAAGAGTTTGCCCATCACTGATCTATGGGGATACAACGTTTAGATTCAGGCTACGCTCCTGAGAGCTTTTCTTCAAAGTGCAAAGGAGGGACCCAAGTTGATATCTCAAGCCCGACTCTGTTCTCATCAGAGGCCAACTATACCAGGAACACACAGAGCAAACAGCAAAGGAAGCTGTTTTTCCAAGTCAATAAGAAAACAGAAATCAGAGAAAGTTATGTATGAGATTATATGAGACAATAGAAATTTAAGAGACTCTCCCAATAAGAGAGAGATATTGCAGCTCAACCAAAAGAGCCCTAGAGCTCACCCAATGGGAAACATTCCCTGTAGCAAGTTGACAATGAGGACACAATTGAAACTCTATGTGTCAGTTTCTTTCCAATCTTTTTCTCCCTTCCATGATCTAAAAAGAGAGTATTCTGGGGGCAGCTGGGTAGCTCAGTGGAGTGAGAGTCAGGCCTAGAGACGGGAGGTCCTGGGTTCAAATCCGGCCTCAGCCACTTCCCAGCTGTGTGACCCTGGGCAAGTCACTTGATCCCCATTGCCCACCCTTACCACTCTTCCACCTAGGAGCCAATACACAGAAGTAAAGGGCTTAAAGAGAGAGTATTCTAAGTTTAGAATGCATTCTAATGAGGAAGAAAAGATGTCTATAAATGGTTACCTATAAACTACATACAGATAAAGTCTGGCATCACCCATCTTCTTTCTCAAAGCTGAAAGTCAAGGGAGCCTAAAGAGACTGAAGAGGTTGAATTTCTCTTCTCTCTCACTCTTGTCGATTCCTTCCTGCCCTTCACTCCAGTAAAAGATGTTGATCTCCATCAATGTGGAGCTCAATCCATACCAATGGGCTTTGGGGCTCGAGTTACACTACAACCAGGTAATTCGCCATCGAAAGGCTAGTATACTGTTGATAAGTTTTTCTGGACTTAGACTTGAGGTCATTCCGGTATGTAAAAAGGGTCCAGAGCTTACGCTCCACAGACACTACATAGCCGCCAAGGACCCAGAGTCACCTCTACATCATGATGAAAGGTCAGACTAGGCCTCTGAGAGTGATCAGTTCAGAACAGGCTAGAAGTAGCAGAGCCTGGAGTTAGGAGGCAACTACGGTAATTTGGGTTAAAGGTAATGAGAGCCTGTGACCCGACCCGGGTAGTGGGAATGGAAAGGGAAACCTCAATGTCACGTAGTTTAATGGCTGAAAAGAAAGGAATCGGGAATTAAAATGGATGTGAGACAGTAAGGAAAAGCTGAAGATTTTCTAAGACAATGTCCCTGGACCCCCTCTGGCAGCATGGAGAAGTCTATCAGTACTGTCTCAAAATATTTTTAAATGGGGGGGCAGCTGGGTAGCTCAGTGGACATTTTTGGTGTCATTCAAACTCCAAAGACTATTGACTCTAAGAGAAACTCTCAGTATAGCCCATACTCCACAGCTCCTCTCCCCAACTTCCATTTGCATTAGTAAGCTGGGACTTTTGGTCATATGAGCAACAAGAGGGAAGATTTAAAAAATGGCCCTTATAGCATGTCAAACCTTTCCAAAACAGAAATGATGGAACTAGGAAGGCAGAATACAAAAGAAAGTTTAAAAAGAAAACAATCCAGGAACTCAGCTCACTGACTCTGAGCTTATTCGGCATCCCTCCTCTACCTCTTACCCTACCTTCAGCATTATTTTATTTATTTATTTATTTGTTTGTTTGTTTGTTTATTTATTTATTTATTTATTTTTTAAGCCCTTGTACTTCAGTGTATTGTCTCATAGGTGGAAGATTGGTAAGGGTGGGCAATGGGGGTCAAGTGACTTGCCCAGGGTCACACAGCTGGGAAGTGGCTGAGGCCGGGTTAGAACCTAGGACCTCCTGTCTCTAGGCCTGACTCTCACTCCACTGAGCTACCCAGCTGCCCACTTACCTTCAGCATTAGCAAAGAGATCTGAGCCTTGACCTAACACAGACTTACATCAAAGTCCCTGCCTGTTCCCGTTCCCTCTTTTCAGGAACAGGGATATCCTGGCTCAAGCCTTCTGAAGGCTACACGCCCAAAACACCACTGGTAGGGAAAATAGGCTCTGAACTGCCAGTTCCAGGCCAGATGAGTGAGGAATAGGGATATCGGGGCACGTTACCAGCGAAGAACACCAAACCTGTGGAAAGCTCTGCAGCACTCCACCAAGACTATAGGAAAGAGTACGGTCCTCAGCTAAGGCCAGTTTTGACTGCTTATGAGTCACTTGGAGCTGGTGAATGATGAATTGCCCAGTATGGGAAGAGATCAAGAAACCACACCCCAAGGAAACCACAATTAGCAAGCTGGATCCCTAGAAGATGCCCACTATTTCTCCTCTCAAGGTTCTAGGGGTACTTCTGAAAGGGAGATGAACTTCCCCAAATGATTAGAAATTGTCATCAATTAAGATTCAATTTCCAAAAAAGTAAAACTAGATCTAAACAATTGGAAAAACATTGAGTGCTCATGGGTAGGATGAGCTAACATAATAAAAATGACCGTTCTACCCAAATTAATTTACTTATTTAGTGCCATACCTATCAAACTAACCAAAACCTTTTTTACTACATTAGAAAAAAATACAACAAAGTTTATTTGGAAGAACAAAAGATCAAGAATATCAAGGGAAATCATGAAAAATAACATGAAGGAAGGTGGCTTAGCAGTACCAGATATTAAGCTATACTATAAAGCAGCTGTCATCAAAAGAATATGGTACTGGCTAGGAGATAGAAGGGAGGATCAGTGGAATAGACTTGGGGTAAGTGATGTCAGCAAGACAGTGTATGATAAACCCAAAGAGCCCAACTTTTGGGACAAAAATCCACTATTTGACAAAAACTGCTGGGAAAATTGGAAAACAATATAGGAGAGATTAGGTTTAGATCAACATCTCACACCATACACCAAGATAAATTCAGAATGGGTGAACGACTTGAATATAAAGAAGAAGGAAACTGTAAGTAAATTAGGTGAACACAGGATAGTATACTTGTCAGATATCTGGGAAAGGAAAGATTTTCAAACCAAACAAGAGTTAGAGAAAATTATAAAATGTAAAATAAATAATTTTGATTATATTAAATTAAAAAGGTTTTGTACAAAGAAAAACAATGCAACCAAAATCAGAAGGGAAACAACAAACTGGGAAAAAATCTTTAGGTCCAATTACTCAAATATACAAGGAGCTAAATCAATTGTATAGAAAATCAAGCCATTCCCCAATTAATAAATGGGCAAGGGACATGAATAGGCAATTTTCAGATAAAGAAATAAAAACTATCAATAAGCACATGAGAAAGCGTTCTAAATCTCTAATAATTAAAGAAATGCAAATCAAAACAACTCTGAGGTACCACCTCACACCTAGCAGAATGGCTAAAATGATAGCAGGGGAGAGTAATGAATGTTGGAGGGGATGTGGCAAAACTGGGACGTTAATGCACTGCTGGTGGAGTTGTGAACTGATCCAACCATTCTGGATGGCAATTTGGAACTATGCTTAAAGAGTGATAAAAGACTGCCTGCCCTTTGATCCAGCCATACCATTGTTGGGTTTGTACCCCAAAGAGATCATAGATAAACAGACTTGCACAAAAATATTTATAGCTGCGTTCTTTGTGGTGGCAAAAAACTGGAAAGCAAGGGTATGCCCTTCTATTGGGGAATGGCTGAACAAACTGTGATATATGTTGGTGATGGAATACTATTGTGCTCAAAGGAATAATAAACTGGAGGAATTCCATGTGAACTGGAAAGACCTCCAGGAATTGATGCAGAGTGAAAGGAGCAGAGCCAGAAGAACATTGTACAGAGACTGATACACTGTGGTAAAATTGAATGTAATGGATGTCTGTACTAGCAGCAATGCAATGACCCAAGAAAATTCTGAGGGATTTATGGAAAGGAACACTACCCACATTCAGAGGAAGAACTACAGGAGTAGAAACACAGAAGAAAAACAACTGCTTGGACACTTGGGTTGATGAGGACATGATTGGGGATGTAGACCTGAAAAGACCACACCCATGTAACTATCAATAATGTGTAAATAAGTCTTGACTGACCACACATAATAAAACCAGTGGAAATGCGAATTGGCTACAGAGGAGGGGGCAGGAGGTTGAGGGGGTGAAGGGGAAAGTTAAAACATGACTTATGTAACCATGGGAAATTTTTCTAAAAATAAAAAATTATTTAAAAAAAAAGATTCAATTAGCTTTGAGAAGGGTCTATTTACTAAAAATAGCATAGCCAAAACCATTAGTCAAAAAAAAATTCCCCCCCCCAAAGTCTGAGACATTCATTTATAAGCACATCCAAGGCCGTGGTGAGAGTTCTTTTGTTTGAGTCTTCAAAAATTTCCCATTAGATATGATAGAGCTTTCATGCTGTTCTTTTCTTCTAGAATCTTGTATTTATTTTTCTTCATTGCTTCCAGTTTGCTTTTAGCTCCCAAAGCAGAAAATCTCAGGAACTATTGCAGTCTTGGGAATGCTGCTAGGATGCCAATGAAAAACTACAAGCATTCCAGGCTTCCAAAGTTCATGCAATCATCCTTTCATGGTAGGGAGGGTCAAGGTTGAGGCCCAAGTGCTTTCCTTTTTTCTTAAGCATTTGGCTGGATGCTTCCATCCCAAAGCTACTAAATACATGAATCTTCCATTCCAAACAGATCTGTTCTTTTATATAAAACCTACAGAGTATAATCAAATTTCCTTAACCAGTCCAAGAACCCTTCCCATCACACCTCGTGAAAATAGCTCACCTGAATGGGAATGTCAGGTCTTATCCACCCTAAACTCCCGTATCTTGTGGCTTAATCAAGTGAGTTATGTTCTCACCTGGCAAATGGATTAAAGTGCATCTTTTCTAGGTACTCTGGGCAGGTGTGGTGATTTGATGAATTCATGTTATACGTGGCAGTGTGGCATATTGGATAAAGAGCTAGCTTCAAATTAGACAGATTGTAATACAGGTCCCACTTCTGACACATATGAGCTCGATGCCCCTGGGCATGCCTCTTAATCTCTTCCTTCCCCAGGCAATTCTTTAAAGTTACAGATTTCAGAGGAGGTATACTTCTGCATTGGGAGAACGTACAGGCTCACACTGAAGAAATCATCGGTAAAGGTGTAGTAGGGTGCGGGGGAAGGAGGTGAAGGAAGGAGGTAAATGCGTTATGTTTATTTAAAAATAGTTCATGGAAGAAAACACAAACTTAATTATTACTCTAAATATGAGCAGACTGAATTCAGAATTTTCCAGGTGAAGGGTAATTCCGAGTACAAAGAAAAAAAAACCAGGGAGTGATCCAAAAGAAAACTAACGTCAATCACTTGCTGAACAAATGGAAGTGATTTATTAAGAACTCATTACACAACATGCATGAAGCAGTATGCCAAGCGCAAGGGTTGAAGATGCAAAATCAAGATAATCCTTGATATCAAAAAGCTCACATTCTACTGGGGGAGACAATATATACTGAGGAATGTTGGTTAAGAAAGGGTGTGTAATTCAGAGGAAGAACTACAGGAGTGGAAACACAGAAGAAAAACAACTGCTTGAACACATGGGTTGATGAGGACATGATTGGAGATGTAGACTCGAAACTAACACTCCAATGCAACGATCAGCAATTTGGAAATAGGTCTTGATCAATGACACATGTTAAAACGAGTGGAAATGCGCATCGGCCATGGGGGAGGGGGAAGCTGGGGGGGGTGAAGGGGAAACGAAGAGCATGAATCATGTAACCATGTTAACTTTTCTAAAAAAATAAAAATTATTAAATAAAGAAAGAAAGGGTGTGTAGCTCTAGGAAGTCACCCAGAAGGTAAATGGAGGCATGGAGCAGCTGATTGACAAACCCTTTTCAGAAGTAACAGTAATGCAGATTTTATCAGAGATTTCCCAGCAAGAGGAAGAAAGTACAATGAGAGTGGGTGGGATATTTGTCTACTGTCAGGGCAGGTGCCAAGAAGATGGCTGGAGTGGATGTCTAGATGGAATGCAAAGTATGCTTTGGTCTGATTTAGAGCTGCCCAAGTATAGTGGGCTATAGGAGTCTTGTCTCAACGATCAAGACAGGGAAGGAATTCCAGAGCTGTTTGGACCAGGAAATAAGTACAAGTACATACAGAAAATATATTTAAAAGACATACGGAAAAAATGAAATGGAACAAAAGCAGATAAAAGAAAATCTAGTATGCTTCAGGTAACTTAAAAAGCAGGAAGTGGAATCATGATCTCAGCTAAGGCAACAATAAGTTGGTAATATGGAGAGAAAAAGAGGGAAAGGAATCAGATGAAAAACACCACAAATAATAGAAATTATGAAATATTTATGGCCCCCAAAGCATAATGACTAAGTACTCAAAGGAAAGGACTGGAGAACTGCAAAAAGGCAATGACAGTAACACAAAGAGATTAAGAGACTTTAATAGTCATCTCTCTGACTAGGACAGAGTTGAATGAATTTTTGTATGAACTAGATTTGACCGACCTTTGAAAACTAATAAATGGAAATATTAAAGAATATACATGTTTTCAGCATCCAGCAGTATCTGTATCAAAATTTGTGATGGGTCATGGTATAAAGCAGTAATGAACAAACCAAAAAGGCAGATAATGACTGTAATTACTTTGCTCTAATACAGAAGGGTCATTCTCCAGTCTAATAGGCCACATATGGCTGCAAAACTCCAAAGGAAATCCTGGACCAGAATAAATTGTAAATAGGAAATGTTTAACCAAATAAATAAAAATACATTAAAACCTAGATAATGTTAATTTGTGGTTTTCTAAGTCAATATTTTAGAGTGCCAGTCAAGAAAGGGTGTTTTGCTCTAAGAGGTCAAAGGGATGGTAAATGAGGATATGGAGATATCCCTCTCTATCTGGGCTGTCCCAGAGGCAAATTGCAATATCTCCCCCCCCACCCCCACCCAGTGACTAGTACTCTAATACTTTCTAATCAATTAACATTAATTAGCTTTTCCAAAGGAAGTTTTACTTCAAAGATATGGCAAAAATACATGCATTTCCCCTTCAGTGCCTCAGAGGTGTACTTTCTCCTTATTCTACCCTGCTCTCTGGGGAGAATGGGCTTAACATATTTTCTATATAGTATTAGTCCTATGAAGTTCACATCAAAATGCAGCATGACTGATGCATGAGTCCTTGTCTCATTTACTACTGGATTGTCTCTAAAAGACTAGGTTCTTGCTCCTTTTGGCATCTGTGTTTAGCTGGCTACAAAACCTAAAGTGAATTTAAGACTCCAGTATTCTGGAACTCACAGGTTCTCAAACTCTGGAACTTCTAGATTCAGGAGGCTCTCCCTTATGAAATCACAAGCGTGCAGTCTCCAATTCTTTCATTAAAAAGAAATGAAAGGGGGCAACTGGGTAGCTCAGTGGATTGAGAGCCAGACCTAGAGATGGGAGGTCCTGGGTTCAAATCTGGTCTCAGACACTTCCCAGCTGTGTGACCCTGGGCAAGTCACTTGACCCCCATTCCCTAGCCCTTACCACTCTTCTGCCTTGGAACCAATACACAGTATTGACTCCAAGATGGAAGGTGAGGGTTTAAAAAAAAAAAAAGAAATGGAAAGATACCCAGGCTGACAATGTCCCCTGGCCTGTAATCAAAGACCATATTTAGTCTCAAGGATAAAAGAGAAGGCTCCGTACTATTTCTCACTGTATACCACCAGAGAAGGAGTCCCTAAAAGAAACAACAGACTGAGAGAAGGGCAGAGACTCTTGTCAGCTAGTGCTTTTTGAAGAAACCCCTAGTTCTGGCAAAGCAGTCAATGAAATAATCTGCCATTTGCCATACGGTCAGCAGACCAAAATCAGTTTCAGAATGTCTACACATACTCCAGTGCCCAAGACACATTCATGGTGTCATTTCTCTCAGAACCAGGCTCCCCAGCTCCTTCACATTAAAAAATGCCATCAGAAGCATTTTGCAATGCACTAGTCCCTGGACTATGTTCAAGAAAAACTTTATGGATCCTAACATAGCGAAATTATTAATAAAGAAAATATTAGAAAAAGATATTACTTTAAAGGGACACTGGCAACATGGATAATGACTGGGTCAACAATTAAACCATAAAATCAATAAATATGTTTAATAACGATGATGATGAAATAACATGCTAAACTTAGGGGATGGAGCTAAAGCAGCACTCAGAGGGAAAGTGTATTTCAGAAAACATATCACGATAAAGAAAAAGAGAGGATCAATGAGCTGAGCACACAACTTAAAAGATTAAAAAATAAAAATTAGAAACCACAAAACAAGTAAAATGAAATATTGGAAATTGGAGGAGAAATAGAGAATTCAAAAATAGAAAGATTACATATCTAATAGCCAAAACTAAGAGTTGGTTTAGGAAAAGATAATAATTGTCAACCATCGGCCTACCTGATCAAAAAAGATAGGGAAGAAAAGCCATACCATTGTTGGGGTTGTACACCAAAGAGATCATAGATAAACAGACTTGTACAAAAATATTTATAGCTGCACTTTTTGTGGTGACAAAAAACTAGAAAATGAGGGTATGCCCTTCAATTGGGGAATGGCTAAACAAATTATGGTATATGCTGGTGATGGAATACTATTGTGCTCAAAGGAATAATAAAGTGGAGGAATTCCATGTGAACTGGAAAGACCTTCAGGAATTGATGCAGAGTGAAAGGAGCAGAACCAGGAGAACATTGTACACAGAGACTGATACACTGTGGTAAAATAGAATGTAATGGACTTCTATACTAGCAGCAATGCAATGACCCAGTACAATTCTGAAGGATTTATGGAAAAGAATGCTACCCACATTCAGAGGAAGAACTGCAGGAGTGGAAACAGAAGAAAAACAACTGCTTGAACACATGGGTTGAGGCGGACATGATTGGGGATGTAGACTCGAAACTACCACCCCAATGCAACTATCAACAATTTGGAAATAGGTCTTGATCAATGACACATGTTAAAACCAGTGGAAATGCGCATTGGCTATGGGGGAGGGGGGGGAGTTAGGGGGTGAAGGGAAAAGTAAGAAAATGAATCATGTAACCATGTTAACTTTTATAAAAAATAAAAATTATTAAATGAAAAAAATGCACCCTAACCAAGATCTTGTCCTTTCCTAAGCCTCAGCCCTGTATTTCTCCCATCATCTCTGCCTACTTTCCTAAACACATGACGCTGAATAAAACTGGAAAAAAATCATGACAGCATTCAGAGTCCAATACTATTTACATTTCATAATCTCAACTGGGTCCTTACTAAGGTGAGGTGCCCTTATCACTTCTGACCTGGACTGTTCCAATAGCCTTCTGGTTCAGTTCTTTCCCTACTCCTGTTCATTCCTCATTCAGCTGTCAAATTGAACATCTTAAAGCACAAATCTCACCATGTCTCCTCCCTCCATATTCAATCAAATCAAATGGCTCCATATTGCCTCCAGAATTAAATTAAAAAACACCGTTTGGCTTTTAAAGCCTTTCATAACTTATACCCTTCCAGCATTTTCACTTGCTGTTCCCTGTGTTTGGAACTCTCCTTCCTCATCTCTCCTTCCAAATTTCCCTGGATTCAAGTCTCAGCTAAAATCTCATCTTCTATAAAAACTCTTTCTTTAATGCTAATGTCTTTCCTTAATTGATTATATCCAATTAATCTTGGCTATATCTTGTTTGTACACAGTTTGAAAATTGTCTTGCTCATTGTGACTGCAAGCTCTTAGAAAACAGGAACTGTCTAAAACTTTATTTGTATCCTCAGGATTTATCATAGTTCTTGACACACAGTGAGTGCTTAATAAATGCTTCTTGACTAAGTAAAGAGAACTATAGTTCAGTCTTACTAATGAATATTGAAGAAAATACTAATATACAAGGCAACAAATCATTAGACATTTATTAATCATCTCTCATGAACCAGGAGTCTCCAGAAACATCCAGAAAATAATTAATTATGGCCAAGTTAGATTCACAGTAGAGATACAAGGATGGCTCAACATCAGGCCAACTATTAGCACAATTAAGCCAGTCAACACATATTTATTAAGCACTCCCTATGTACCCCTTCTGGATCACTGCTTTGCCACGGTCAGGAGACTCACATAACTCAATGAAACGATGAGCTATGCCGTGTTGGGTTAACCAAATCATAGTGGACAGCTCTGACAAAAAAAAAAGGAGATCCAGTGGAGAAGGTAATGGTGAACCACTTGAGTATCTTGGCCAAGAAAACTCCATGGACAATATTAAAAAGATATGACATCAGAAGATGAGCCCTTCAGGTTTGAAGGCATCCAACACATGAGACAGTAGAGGACAGAAGGGCTTGGTTTGTTACAGTCCACAAGGTCATGAAGAATACGACCCAACTGAATGACTGAACAATAATGAACCAGATGTTGTGCTAAACACTGTATTAATTAGTCATACAAAGAAAGAACAAAACCTATAATTATTTCAATAAATGTTAAAAAAAAGTCTTTGAACAGCTTTTGGGGCAGCTGGGTAGCTCAGTGGATTGAGAGTCAGGCCTAGAGAAGGGAGGTCCTAGGTTCAAATCCAGCCTCAGACACTTCCCAGCTGGGTGACCCTGGGCAAGTCACTTGACCCCCATTGCCCACCCTTACCACTCTTCCACCTAGGAGCCAATACACAGAAGTTAATGGTTTAAAAAAAAAGTCTTTGAACAAAATATAGCATTTTTTCTGTTAAAAACTCTAAGAGGCCTAGTTACGAAGAGCCCTTTTTAATATGACCAGAAGCAGGTTTTTAAATTCAAGAAAGAGCCTTACATGTAATGGAGAACCTTTAAAAGCTTTTGCACTATGAACAGGAATTACCAAGAATGTACCAAACCAATTTGAAGAAATGTTAGTTATAGCAACGAGGACAAAACACATGTAAAATATTTTTAGACAAAACTATTACTGTTGGCAGATGTCATAATGGTGAACAGAGAAAACCATAGTCTTCAAAGAAATAAATTGAGATCATTAAAAACTACAGCAAGGTAGCAGTACATGAAACGGATCCATGAAACTCATCAACATTTCTATAGACTATCATTAAAAAAAGAGAGAAGAAGCAACAAGAGGAATTTCCTTCAAAATAACTACAAAAATGCATGAAATATCCAGACCTACCGAGATAGATATAAGTTTTAGAGAAATACATCTACGAAACACTCTTTAGACCAAGAATTCTTAATATTTTTTCCTTTACATGAAAACTTTTAGCTATATGCAAAACTATAGAATTCTTTCCAGAATAATGTTTTTAAATGCATGAAATAAAATACATAAGAATACAAAGGAAATGAACTATAATGAAATAAAGATGAAGTTTTTGCATCAAGTTTGTGGACCCTTGAAAACTTACCTGTGGGCCCCTTGGGTGGGGAATCCTGTGGAATAGCAGTTAAAAAATTCCTTCTTTGGACAAATAATGGGAGACAAACCAGAAAGGCATGAACTATCATGTCTGGGCGAAGTTAATGAAATAATAAAATTAATAAAAATTATTATTTATTAATTATAATAAATAAAATTATTTATTATTTGTGATAAATAAAATTAATAAAATAATAAAAATGACTCCAAAGTAATTTAATTAAAAGATGAGCTATATGAAAAAATGGTGAGGGGACACTTTTTTTACCTGTAAATCACAATTTCAAGTATATAACATTAAAATCTTTAGAAGGGAAAGAGTAGCAGAGGGAAAAGATCTTCATCAAATATCAGTGACAAAAAACCTGATAACCATACTAAAAAGGGAATATACAAAATTTTCTAACACCAAGAGCTATTCCCAAATTGAAACATGCCCTCCCCAAAGTGAATAAATAGCAGCAATTCAATGACCCAGGACAGTTCTGAGGGACTTGTGGAAAAGAATGCTGCCCGCATTTAGAGGAAGAACTGCAGGAGAGGAAACATAGAAGAAAAACAACTGCTTGAACGCATGGGTTGAGGCTGACTTGATTGGGGATGTAGACTTGAAACTACCACACCAATGCAACTATCAACAGTTTGGAAGTGGGTCATGATCAATGACACATGTTAAAACCAGTGGAAATGTGCATCGGCTAAGGGGGGAGACGGGGGAAGGTCGGGGGTGTGTGAAGGGGAGGGTAGGAGCATGAATCATGTAACCATGTTAACTTTTCTAAAAAAATATTATTAAACAGTAAAAAAAAAATAGTTCCATAAAAAGGAAATATATACCTCAAAAGGGAAAATAACTTCCTAAAAAAGGAAGTACAAATCCTTAAGGAAGAAAATGGCTTCCTAAAAATTAGAACTGGACAAATGGAAGCTAATAATTTCATAATATAGCAAAAAAACAATAAAATACCATTCTGGGGGAAAAAAAAGAATAATCAAAAACTCTAAATGATGAATACTTACTCCAAATCAGTAAGAGAGAACAAATTAAACCACCTCTGAAGTTTCACCTCATTTCATGCAAACTGGCGAAGAGGAAAAACAAACTAGTAGTAGAATCGGTTATTGGAAGGCCTGATGGAAAAGAAGCACACTGATACACAGCAAGAGAATCTAGGAATTGTTCAAATCTTCTGGAATTGCTAAAAAAAAGTCAACCTTTTACCCTTTGTCACTACGGAGAGTGGAAAATGTCTGCAATTTAAAAGTAAAATGCATCAATAATATGTATGGTTTTCAAAAACTTTTTGGCACATATGTTATAACTGGGGAGATAAACTCAGAATCCAAAATAGCTGCGATGCGGATGTCATCAAAATTTCAAACCTTGAAATGAGAAACGGGGTAGTACCTGTGACTGAAACACAGATTTCTGGAGGGTAGTCAGTCTGGGAGAATAGATAATGAATTTACATTGAGACATGCTAGATTTGAGATAACATCAAAATACACTGAAGACCAAGGAAGAGAGAACTTCAGGAAGAAATGGATAGGCAACAGTGCCAAATGCCATGGAAAGGTTAGCCATGGGGAGCACAGGATTTTGGCAGCAAGAAGTTCATTGATGATTAGGAGTATAGAAGGGAGGGGTGGTAGTCAAGTCATGTGAGAATTAGAACAGTATGTAGCGATACCAAAATTTCTGATTTTCAAGTGACAGAATAAAATGTTTTGTGTTTTCTTCAGGCATTTTCAGTCATGTCTGACTCTGGATGACCCCATTTGAGGCTTTCTTGACAAAGATACTGGAGTGGTTTGTCATTTCCTTCTCTGGATCATTTTACAGCTGAGGAAACTGAGGTCAACAGGAATAAGAACCTTGCCCAGAGTCACACATCTAGGAAATGTCAGAGGTCAGATATGAAATCGAGAAGATGAGTATTCCTGACTCTGGGCCCGGAATGCTATCCTCTGTACCACGTAGCAGCTCCTCCAAATTTTAATGTGAAATTAAAGCAGAAAAACAAATCTTTACATGTAAAACCAGTGGAATTGTGCGTCGGCTAAGGGGGGTTAGGAGGGCTTGGGGAGAGGGAAAGAATATGAAACATGTAACTAGGGGAAAATTCAAAAGAAAAATAAGGAAAAAGAAAAAAGAAATTGAAAAAAAGAAAAACAAAACTAGTATAAAAGCCAAGTGAGGAAAGACTGATTTCTGTTTCCAAAATGAAGTTATAAGTGAGTGTACAAATACAAACACTCATATGCACAATTACTGTACTTAATTGTGGGTGTAATTTGGACTGCAATTGGAATAACTACAAAAAGATGGTTACAAAACAGGTTCCACCAAAGAGACCTGATAGAAGCCCGTGTTAAATGCCAAACAAATTCTGATAGAGCCATGTGTAGATGCAGTCCTAGTGGAAGGAATAGAAACAGATGTATTCCCTTGATGTCTAACGTGTAACTCGACAGAAGAAAGTGCTTAAAATATTGTGAATCAATTAGGTTCCCCATAGAAGGGAGAAAGGATGGGATGTTCATATTGGGCAACTTGGCCATTTTTTGGAATAAATACCTCTGACAAAAGGATTAAAGGACAAGAATGCTAAAAGATTTTCAAGTGAAGCTCTTGGAAAGACTGGTGATATGAGTAATGCATGTTGTTCCTCTGTCCTATGAATAATGGAAAATTGTCTGTGATAATTCACCAAGTAGGTTTTGTTACTGGTGCTGCTTTGTCTAAATAGCCCAGAAAGAAAGAATCGAATGGATCTGGCCACTTATCATTTTGGTAAACCCCCAGACCTCCTGGAAATTATCCAAAAATCAGAGTGACAATTCAGAGGCAGCTATTAGTAAGACATCTCAATGTGTAATGGGAAAACTAGGTAGGATTGCATAGATCGTAAAGTACTGGTACTTGGAGTCAATTCTTTTTTTTCTTTTTATTTTATTGATCAATTATGAAAATTTCTCCATGGTTACATGATTCATGTTCTTTCCCTCCCCTCTCCCATAGCCATTGCACAATTCCACTGGGTTTTACAAGTGTCATTGATCAAGACCTATTTCCATATTATTAATATTTGCATTAGGGTGGTCCTTTAGAGCAGGGGTCGGCAACCTTTTCGGCCGTGAGAGCCATAAACGCCCCCTTTTTTAAAATGTCATTTCGTGAGAGCCGTACAGTGCTCACAGTGCCACTCCTGTAACAGCGCCTAAAAAAAAATGGACTTTATGGCTCCTGCAGAAAGAGCCACATCTGGCCCTCAAAAGAGCCAGATATGGCTCGAGAGCCATACGTTGCCAACCCCTGCTTTGGAGTCTATGTCCCCAGTCATATCCCCATCAAACCATGTGATCAAGCAGTTGTTTTTCTTCTGTGTTTCTCCTCCCACAGTTCTTTCTCTGGAGGTTGATAGCGTTCTTGCTCATAAGTCCCTCAGAGTTGTGCTGGATCCTTGCATTGCTGCTAGTAGAGAAGTCCATTATAATCGATTGTACCACAGTGTATCCGTCTCTGTGTATAAGGTTCTCCTGCTTCTGCTCCTTATATTATTAAAGCATCACAGCGCAGATTTAAACATAGTAAACAGGGATCTGGAAAATGAGCCGAGATCTATCTTCCCAAAAGGCGTCGAGCTCCCTAGCTACCTGGAGGCCTCTTTCTCAGTTTGAAATTTTTTCTGCACGTTGCAATTTACAATTCGCAACACTGGGGATAATTAGTAAGACAAGTACTTTATATGCACAAGGATTTTAGTTCTTGTCAGAAATTGTTTCTGTGTTACTGTGGCATTTGTTCCAGCGAAAAAGAAATCTACTCAAAAAGGTTTTCTTTTCCCTCCAGGCCCAGGGTCAATGTGAAGTAATTGCTTTGATTTCTTTCAACAATTTGCTGGAAAATTCTAGGTTCATCTCGGCACTTACAGTTGTAAAGTCATGACAAGAAAAATGGTAGTTTCCTGGAGAAAAACATGTCATCAGTGATAAACAACCCCAAACTCAGTCAAGCAGGTAATGCATTGCAGGTCAGAAACTGCACCCCAGACAATATGGCATATGCAGGTAATACAGAAAATGTCACATTTGAAGGAGGAAATATCCTTTTTAAAAACCACTACATCCACAACAAATCAGAGGGCAGGGCACGAGCTACTGGCTGACATAAAAGCATGAAAGCTTTGAAGAGGCAGAGAGGAAAGCATTTCTAAGTTTTGTGGAACAGTAAAATGAAACAGCGATACTTAGGCCACTAGGTGGCACAGTGGGAACAGTGTTGAGCCTCAAGTCAGGAAGCCCAAGTTGAAATATTTGACCTCAAATACTTAATAGATGTATGACCCTGAGCAAGTCATTTAACCAATGAGCACCTCCAATTCCTCATCTCTGAAACAGTGATAAGAGTAGCACTTGCCTCACACAGTTGTCGTGAGGATCAAATGAGATAGTAATGATGAAGCACTTAGCACAGTCCCCTGGCACATAGAACACACGTAATAAGTGCTGATTCGCCCTCTTCTTCCTGACACAGCGAACCGTACAAGGATCATCAAGAATCTTTGCTGAACTATAAACCGTAGCAGTAAACCTTAAAAGGATCTAAGTATAAATTAGAATAATGTTAACTATGGTGGAAGATTATGAACAGGAAAGACCCCAATCTAAATTAAGATAAAACCACGCCTGGGACTAGAGAAGGGTGTTTGGCGAGGAGAGATATCCATCCTTTATTTGTCAGTTTTAACAAAGTTCCACTTACTCAATGATAGATTAATTGATCATTAATGAAATATACCAACACACCCGTAGAAGCAAAAAGAGAACATACTTATTTTAGTCTTTAACTAGTATTTAAGCAAATAACAGTAAGTGACAGCCAACAAAAAATTTCCACGAAAGAGAAAACTAGCTCTAGCTATTCCCATTTCCCCAGCTGAGGCCCATGATGTTCCCTGCAAAGGTTTTGTTGGCAGGATGATCCAGTTCTTGGCTTTCTCCATGGCACGTGGTACAACATTCGAATGTTCAAGATAAACCTCAGGCCACAATTAAATTAAACAAGACGAAGCCAAATTGAATAATGAGTTTGTGTTTGGAAACACAACAGATGCTGATGCCCAGTTCAGTTTTGATGGACTCTGGCAAATTCAGATTAAAAAAAGATCTGAATCTCCACTTACCTATATAGTTCAGATTTCAGGTAATCCTTGCTATCAGAAACAGATAGGAGATTTCGGAAACAAGCAGTGAAAGGACTTTGGGGAAAACTGCTATGTCCAAACTCACATACTTTGCCTATAGGTTACCCGTAGGGCAAACCGCAAGCAGAGAGGACCTAAAAATTGTATACCGGCAGATTTTAAGAAAAGGGGCAAAGTTCTTCGAGCCTGAAAGTCTGAGATGAGGAAGCTAACAAAGATGCAAGAGATAACAGAAGAAGCAGAAGGATTAACCAACCAAAGAGCTTTTATACCAATTACTTTTTATACTGACAAAGAGAACCAATGAAGTAAATTGGCAAAGGATTTTAAGAACAACAAAAAGGAATATTTAAGAGATCGACTGGAGAAAAAAAGAAGATGGAAAAAGAAATAGGACTGCCACGGGATGGAATAATGAATGGTGAGGAAGATGGAGAGAAGACTTAATCATTTGCTTTTCTTCTATACTAAGGAAAATGATGGTCTGATTGGAAAGAATCTACCTAAAAACAAAAAAAAAACGGAAAGAAGGGATAGACCCACTTTCGGGGTAGGTGGGATGATGTTAAATTTTAATAGCGAGAAGACCAGAGGAGCTCAATTCTGATTTTGTTTCTGTTTTCTTTGCCAACGACAACGGCCTTTGCCATGGAAATGACAGAACAAAATGGTTAAAAAGGGATTGGTGATGAGTATACAAAAGGAGATGGTAAGAGAGCACCTAGTAGTCCATGATAAATTGTAGTGACCTAGCCCCCATTAACTCTATCCTTACATGTTGGAGAAAATGTGAAGGTTAACTTACATCGACATTGTCAATAACATTTTTCAAAATGGTGGAAACTAAAAGGAAAAACCTCAAGAGTGCAGAAGAGCAAATGTCATCCTTCTCTTCTAAAAAGGGAAGAGAACAGAATCTATAAACTTGGAGGTTTTCAGAACTAGCTCTGGAGACGTGTAAATTTTTAGTACTTCCACAGTGGTATAATCTAATGAGAGGTGTGGTCACTCCTCTCCTGGCTCATGCTCTGGTCCTTGAGAAACTGTTCTCTGCCCTGGAACTTTTACCAGGATCCCACTCCTGTGTGGCCATACTCCCTAGTATGTTAATCCTCCTACTTGCCCTGGAATGGTGACCTGGAACTGTGTATGAATGATGCAACAGAGTCCTGTACCAAATGCCAGAAAAGTGTCCCCTGTAATCTCCTTCTGACCAGTTGTCCTACCCCCTGGCCATCAGTAGGCTGAGAGCTCTGGAAGTGCCAATTCAGTCATCCCTGAGGCCTGTTCCTGGCCTTGACAGGGCAGAGCCTGCACTCCACTCTCACCCCAACGAGACAGATCTTTCCTGTCGACCTTCTAAGCTGTTTTGGAAAGGAAAATGATCTCACCATGTTTGTTTGTTGGTTCTGCCACACTAGAATTCATTTGGGGGTGTTATTTTAAAATCGTTTGGGGGAGGTTTAGGGAAAGCTCAGGTGAGTTCTTGCCTTTACTCCCCCATTTTGGCTCTGCCTCTCTGATTTCTACTTTATTGAGAAAACCAAGGTCATTCAACATTTCTCTCTTTACCTTTATCTCAACATTTTTTTCCGTATCACTGACCCTGCTTTCTCTCAGTCTCTGACGATGAGGCAGGCATTCTCTTTTCTAAGGCCAGTTCCTCCATGTGGGGACTTGATTCCGTCCTCATCTCTCTTTTTAAGTAGAATGATCTCTCAGTCATGCCTCCCTTTTCTAATCTCCAACCTCTTTCAACTTACTGGTTCCTTCCCCATTGCCTTAAAACATCCCCAAGCTTGCCTTCTCATCCTTAAAAAACAAAAAACCATGAAAATCTTTATCAGAACCCACCATCAATTCAGGCAATCGTCATATTCCTTTCTTAATTAAACTCTTAGAAGAACTTCTCTATTTCCCCTCCTATTACCACCTTCTCATCCCTTTGCAATCTGGCTTCCAAACTCATCATCTGCCTGAAGCAGCATTCTCCAGTTACCAATGATAGTCTGATAGGTAAATTTGAGGGTCCTGTCTTAGTTACCTGACACTATTCGTTATCCTCTCTTCTCCTTCTGGATATTTTTTCCTCTCTGGCCCTTCATGCCGGTCTTCTCTTCTCACTCCCAAGTGCTCCTTTCTTAATCTCTTTTGTCAGTTTATCATCCAAATAACATTCTCTGACTGTAAGGAATCCTCAAAGCGCTGTCCAAGGCTCTCTTCTTTCTCTATATTCTCTTAATTCTAACCTCTTCAACCTCCATTAGTTTAATTACCATTTCTATGCTGATAACTTCTAGAACTATCTCTCTCTCTATCTCTATCTCTCTATCTCTCTATCTATCTACCTATCTCTATCTATCTATCTATCTATCTATCTATCTATCTCTCTATCTCTCTATCTATCTATCTATCTACCTATCTCTATCTATCTATCTATCTATCTATCTCTCTATCTATCTATCTATCTACCTATCTCTATCTATCTATCTATCTATCTCTCTATCTATCTATCTATCTACCTATCTCTCTATCTCTCTATCTATCTATCTATCTACCTATCTCTATCTATCTATCTATCTATCTATCTCCTCTTTCTTTTCCTTGAGCTTCGGTACCTCATCGCTTACTAAACATTTCAAATTTGATATACTAGGGCAGTGATGGCGATCTTTTAGAGACGGGGTGTCAGACTCCGTCCCCACCCCACCCCCTGACTGAGTGCTGTGCCCTTATCCCCTACCAAGTGCCAGGCACGTCCAGAAACCCCTTAACCCACACAGGAGAGGAAGGAAGCGCTCCCATTGGACTGTTGGGTGGAAGGATGGGTGAAGTGAGGAATGTCCTCAGCTCAAGTGAAAAGGGGGGGGGAAGGGAGTGGCCCAAGCACTTTGCTCCCCTCTAGCTCTGCCATCTTCTTCATTGTAAGTAATAACTTGCTGTGTAGGGAACTGACAGTGTTATTTTTTTAAATAGCTATTAAAATATCTTTTAAGGGTTAAAAAAAGGTATTAGTCTGATCCAGTGACCAAAATTGAATACAGTTCTATGTTTTTATTTTTTTATTTTTTTAAACCCTTAACTTCTGTGTATTGGCTCCTTGTTGGAAGAGTGGTAAGGGTGGGCAATGGGGGTCAAGTGACTTGCCCAGGGTCACACAGCTGGGAAGTGGCTGAGGCCGGGTTTGAACCTAGGACCTCCCATCTCTAGGCCTGGCTCTCAATCCACTGAGCTACCCAGCTGCCCCTACAGTTCTATGTTAAGGAAGTTTAGTGTCCAGAACAGGCAAGATGACAATCTTGTAATAGTCTCCTTTTGTCGGATCATTTGTTGTTAGAATACCATGTTCTGTTATGGGCAACATATTTCAGCAAAGACAGCGGCAAGCTAGAATGCATCCAAAGCATAATAATTAGGATTGTGAGGGTAAAAGCTAAGATAAGACATCATACCATAAGAGGCATAGCTGAAGGAATTGTGAATATTTCACTTGGAAGAGAAAAGACTTAAAACAAGCCCGATTCTTGTTTCTAATGATTTGAAGGGCTTTCATGTGGAAGGAGGGCATTGCATCACAAGGGGAATAACCCGGTACAATGGATTGAAAGTTACCGAGAAGAATATTTCAGGAAAAAATGAGGGGAAAACTTTCTAAAAATTTGAACTTTCCAAAAATGGAATGAGGTGCTTTGTAAGGTAGAGAATTCAGTGATGTTAGAAGAATTCCAGTGAGAGGCAAGATGAATCTTCCTTAGAAATTATGTAGAAGAGGGGGCAGCTGGGTAGCTCAGTGGATTGAGAGCCAGGCCTAGAGACGGGAGGTCCTAGGTTCAAATCCGGCCTCACACACTTCCCAGCTGTGTGACCCTGGGCAAGTCACTTGACCCCCATTGCCTACCCTTACCACTCTTCCACCTAGGAGCCAATACACAGAAGTTAAGGGTTTAAAATAAAATTTAAAAAAAGAAATTATGTAGAAGAAATTTCCATTTGCATACATGTTGTACAAGATGACACACAAAGCCTTTTCCTACTCTCATATTCTATGATATGCTGTTCAATGAACATTTATTAAGCACGTTTGCAAATCATTGTCCTACCCTGAAGTGGACAAAGTGGCATAGTCCTTGCCTTCAAGAATATTTAGTAATGGAGATACCATAAAGTAAAATAACTGTAATACAAATAAAAATGTTAAAAAAAAGTAAAATAAGCAATCATGTAATGTAAGTGTAAAATTACTACTGGACAGGAGCACTAGTAGCATCTGAGTTAAGTTAAATTGCAATTTCATGCAATAAATAACATTCGTGATGAGTATTCTTAATTTAAACAAAAAGATGAAATGATGTTCAATATGCTCCTTGTAATAAGTAAGACAGGGAAGTGTCTAGTATATTTTAAGAAGTCCTTTAAAATAAATAACATTTTCAAAAATCATTTGGTACTTAAAATGACAAACCACTTACTTGGACAAGTCATTTACATAAAACTCATCACATTCCAGCAATGTCAGATAAATTGTCACCATACAGCATAACATTCAGCCCACGGTCACCATTTCCATTTTAAAGTTCATAATATTCCCAATAAATATTGGGAAGTCCCTGGACCTTTTCAGAATGTGCATGATAGGTTAAAATAAAGAAAAAGGTCATGGGATGGACCATAAATAGATCTATCTAGAACTGGGAAAGTTTTTTCTCTTCTTTCTCATATCTTATTTGGGGATTTTAAGGACTTTTACTTTTAAAAAAATTAATTTCATTTAAAAATGAAACATCCTCTTTTTTTTCTTGCTCCTCCTTTCCCTGCACCTCGATTAGAAAATTAAACCATCAAAAATCTTAAGACAAAACTACATAATCAAGAAAAACAAATACCTGAATTCACCACGTCCAAGAAATACATCTCTTTTTGCATTCAGAGTCCATCACTTTTCTCTCAGAAGGTGGGTAGTATAAGTCACAATCTGTCTTCTGGACATTTTATTCACCAGAGTTATTAAGTCTTTCAGAGTCGTTTATCTTTCCAATGTTAATGTTATTAAATTAATTGCCCCCCTCATTGTGCTCATTTTACTCTACATTGGATCAAATGTGTTTTCCTAAGTTTCTCTGAAACAACCTGTTTCATCATATCTTATAGTACAATACTCTATTTCATATATATGTCATAATTTGTTTAGCCATTCTGGACTGGATGGACACTCCTTTACTTCCTGTTCTTTGCAATCACATAAAGGGCTGCTATAAATATCATTGTACAGAAGGAGATCTTTTTTTTTTCATTTCTTTGTAATATAAGTATCAAAAGGTATTCAAGTTTAACAGCTTTGGAGAAAGTTCCAAATTGCTTTCCGGAATCGAAGGAGCAGTTCACAGTTTCAACAGAGCATTAATGGGCCTGTTTTCCCACAGCCCTTCTCAATTTGTCATTTTTCTTTATCGACTTTGTCAATCTGATGAGTATGATGGGAAACTTCAGAATTACTCTGATTTGCTTTTCCCTAATTACTAGCAACTTGAATCATTTTTTTTTCATATGGCTATTGATAATCTGGGTTTCTTCCTCTGAAGATGGCTTATTAATATATTCTTAAACTATCAATTAGAGGATATCTTATAAAATTGAATTGGTTTCTTACATAATTTAGAAATGAGATCCTAATCAGAAAAACTTATTGCAAAGTTTTTTCTCCCAGTTCCTTTTCTTTAATTTTAGCTGTCTTGTTTTTAACATATACAAAATCTTTTTGATTTTATAGAGTTGAAATTGTGATGCCATTTTTCCCCTTTGAAAGTGAAGGATGAAGAACAACAGTATAGTTTGAGATCAGATAATGTTAGATTCTCTTTCCAGTTCTTTTCTCATTGTTTTCATTGAGATAATTGGCCTGTTTTAACCTCCTGATGAATTCTGTTATTTTTTTCTGGATTTATAAAGTAATATAGTTTGTAGTGTGACCGCTATGGTACTGTACAAATAAATTAACTTAAGTAGTATCATCATTTTTATTACATTAGGTTGACCTACTCAGGGGCAATTAATAGTTATTGGATTACTCAGATTTGTCTTTATTTGTATAAAAATATTTTGTAATTGAATTTGCAGAGTTTCTTAGTAGATATATTCTCACTTGTATACATTCAAGAATAATTTTTGAATGGAATTTCTCTTTGCTTCCCTTTCTGATCGGAATTTCGGGTAACATTCAGAATTCAGAACATACTGATCATTTCTGTGAATGTTCCTTCAATTTTGTGGAAATAATTGTTTGAATGAATTTATTTGATTCTCTACTGAGAACATCATCATATATACTATCTGCAAAAAGCAAAAATGTTGTTTCTTCTATGCTTATGCTTATTCTTTCTATATTTTTCTTATTGCTATAGCTACTATTTCTAGTACTATATAAAATAGTACTAGTTATAATGGACATCATTGTGTAATCCCAGATTTTATTGGAAAAGCCTCTGATTAATCTCCATTATGTATAATGCCAAAGCAAGGTTGCAAAGCAGATAGAGAGATAGCCTTGGGACAGTACGACCAGGAGTATGAATCTGGCCTCAGATTTTTCCTTCTGAGTTATATACATGTATTATTATACAAAACATATTTCCATATTGTTCACTTCTACAAGAGAACAATCATATAAAACCAAAACCCCAAAACAGAAACTCAAATGAACTGAAGTGAAAAATCTCATGGTTTTGATTTGCATTCCAACTCCAGCAGTTCTTTCTCTGGAGGTAAATAGCATTCTTTGTCATAAGTTCCTCTGAGTTGTTCTGGATCGTTGTATTGCTGGGAGCAGCAAAGTCTATCAGAGCTGATCATTCCACTGTACTGCTGTTACTGTGTATAATATTCTCCTGGTTCTGCTTCTTTCACTCTGCATCAGTTCATGAAGGTCTTTCCAGCTCCTTCTGAAATCATCTTGTTCATCTTTTCTAACAGTACATTAGTATTCCATCCCCAACATATTCCACAATTTGTTTAGCCATGCCCCAATTGATGGAAGTCCTTTCAATTTCTAATTCCTTATCACCACAAAAGCAGCAGCTATAAATATTTTTGTGCATGTAGGTCCTTTCCCCTTTTTTTATCTCTTTGGGATACAGATCTAGTAGAGGTATGACTGGATCAAAGGGCATGCACAGTTTTATATCCCTTTGTGCATAGTTCCAAATTGGCCTCAGATATTTATTTGTTGAGTGACCCTGGGCAAGTCACTTAATCTCTCTTTGTTTCAGTTTCTTCAATTGTTAAATAAGAATAATAATAGCAACTACTTCACAGAGTTATTGTAAGAATCAAATTAGATGTTTGTAAATGTCTGACACATAGAAGGTGCTATAGAAATGCTTATTCCTTTCCTTTTCTAAAACCCGCAGTTTTATAAAGATATTACTTTTATTAAGGAAAGGTGCAATTATTCCTTTTATTTATTTAAAAAAATAAGAATGATTGTTTAATCTTGTCAAAAGCTTTTTCCTTATTCATTTATATAATTACTAACTTTTTGTTATACTTATTAATATAGTCTATTATGTTAATACTTTTCCTGATGTTGAACTAATTCTGCATTCCTGATATAAGCACAACCAGGACATAATGGCAGACTGTCTCTGTAACATTGCTATAGCCTCTTTGCTAATAATTTGCTTTAAAAAATTTAATCTGCATTCAGCAAGAAGATAGGTCTATAGTTTTATTTCTCTCCCTTGTGTAAGTATGAGAAATTTATTTATGCCACAGAGGAATTTCGTAGGAGCCCTTCTTTTCCTCATTTTTCATATCGTTTATGTCATAATGTATTGGAATCAACTATGCTATTAAATCCATCTGGTTCCTGTATTTTATTTTCCTTTAGGAGCCAATTTATGGTTTATTCAACTTCTTTTTCTGAGAATGGATTATTTAAATTGTCAATTTTTTATTTTGTTAATTGGGGGATCTCACATTTTTATAAATATTCATCAATTTCATTTAGGTTGTTAATTTTAATGACACATATTGGGCAAAGTATTTTCTAGCAATTTCCTTATTTTCTTCATTCATTATGAGTATTCTACTATTTTATCTTTTACTCCTCAAATCAAAACGCCTTTACTTGGCCACTATACCCCAAAGAGAATAAGCTCTTTGAGGGGCAGGACTGTCAGCATTTTGTATTTGCATCCTCAGCACAATGCCTGGTACCCAATAGGTGCTTATTAAATGTTTTTTGGGGGGCCAGCTAGGAGGCTGAGTGGATTGAGATCCAGGCCTAGAGGCAGGGGGCTCCTGAGTTCAAATGTGGCCTCAGACACTTCCCAGCTGGGTGACCCTGGGCAAGTCACTTGACCCCCACTGCCTGCTCTTACCACTCTTCTGCCTTGGAGCCAATACACAGTATTGATTTCAAGATGGAAGGTGAGGGTTAAAAAAAATTAAATGTTTTGGGATTCATTGAGTGATCCTGAGCAAGTTACTTAAGCTCCCTGAGCTTCACATTCCCCCTTTTATAGAATGAAACAAATAAACTGGCACTACTAAAATTTATTGTAAGGAAAATATTTTGTAATGTTTCAAGTGCTATAGAAAGGGGAAGAAGAAGAACGCTGGGACCTGTGAGGTTTTTTCCAACTCTAGATTTTATGATAATTATCGACCAGCTTCAGCAATGAAGAAGAGAGTTACAGCTTTCTGCCATCCTGAAGAAATATAGCAACATGGTCAAAGTCAGAAAAACCTACAAACCTAGTCACTCCCCTTTCCTGGTACACTTTATGATATAATCTCTTCTCACTCGAAAATACATCCTGACTCCCTCCAGCACCCTAGCCACTCAGTTTCTTGACTACTCCTTTCCCATAAGGTACTCCTCCACCCACCTTGGCACACACAAAGATGATCTCGCCATCACCCACAAATGTACCACTTCCCTGTTTAAGAACTCTGAAATTCTCTCCTCTGACCATACTCTACTGGCTTTCCACCTCTCTCTCTGCCTTCCTTTACCAAACCCTCCTTTTCACCCACACTTTGATCTCCAATGCCTTTGATCTCCTGCACTATCCATTCTCTTCTGTCTCCATCTTGACCCTACGGTGAACCCGTACAGCTCTATATTGGGTTACTCTCCAGGCCCTGGCCCCCTTATCATAACTTCAGTCTTGCCCTGCCCAAGCCTCACTCTTTTATCACTCCCGTCATCTGCCGCCTTCTCTCACACTGCTGAACAATGGTGGAGAAAATCATGCAACCTTTTTTGACTGGGTCCACTACCAATTTACGTTATGGAACCTCGCCCAGGGCCTACATTGCTGCTACTCAATCCTCCCATGCCTGCCTGGTCGACTCACTGTCCTACCACTCCTTTCTGAATTGTTTTCCCTTTTTCCCTCAGAGGGCAAAATCATTTTATTTCTGAGGAACGCCATTCATGCCGCACAATTTCCAATAGTTGCCACATAGTACGAAGCAGGAAATTTCTCCTCCCCGCATCGTGGGAATACAGGATAGGCCTGAGGCAGTGCTTGCACTGGATCTTATTCTTTTTTTTATGGGGTGGATTTTTATTTCTTGAAAATAATTCATAGAAATGGTTACATTTCCAGTCACAAACAAGATTTGAACCAAAAATATTGCTAGCCTACCACATTACCAGGATGGAATCGATGCAGGAAATGAAATGCTGCATTATCTTCTAGTGCCTTTTTGCAAATTACCATTAATAGGCACTAGTGACCAAAAGCATAAGGTTCGTTCATACAAAATCTCCCCGTCTTCCTCGAAATCTCTTTGCAATGTGATCTTCATTTGGAAAGAAGGGAAATTCATGCCCAGATCAAAAGGAATGGTTTTCTTTTGTTTACCAAATTGGGCTAAAAAAAGCAAGTAGAAAAAAGCCAATGCACTGTGTGATATAGAATAAAGATGGGGAAAATTCCATCGTCTTGAGAAGTTTGCCAACTGTCTCATTTTGGGGCAGGTTTTAACATATTTTTAAAAATCATCTCAAAATTGGTTTTCCAAATGCTTCCTTCCTTTTGGCTTTCTTTTTTGATGACATCTAAGCACACAAATCCTTTTTAATGTTCTAAAAACCGGACAAAGACATTTGTGACCTAATTAACTATTCATTTCTCTTGCTTAACAAAGATCCCCTAGGACACTGAAACAGTGAATCAGTTCACTGGATGGCGGACAAACTCTAATTTATATGAAGGAAAAGAATTTTTCCAAAGCTTCTTTTCACCCTCCACACTTTTTGTCTTTTTTATCTGTATATTAGACAAGTTTCTAAAACAATATATAAGTTCGTGGTTTTGCCTCAGTTAAAAAAATCCAGATTTTTTTTCTAGTCACATTTAAAGTTGAAAGCTCTCATGTTGGGAATGCTATTTTCTTAGGCTACAATTGCTTACTTGGGTGGTCTCTATCAGCTTCTAGTTTGATGGGTTGGCCAGAGGAAGGAGAATGGGCCACAGTGGGGAACCTGTGGGGAAAAGACATGGCACTGGGACTATTCCCACTGGGACTATTCTACTGCCGTAGAGATGTCAGCTGGAGCCATGTTTACCACACCTGAAGGGTACCTGCTATCTGTGGCACCATTAAGCTCTGGATGAACTGCTGTTGGCCCAATATGTAGCTGTAGTAAAATGATCTTTATTTACACCGTTTTTCAGGCTGTCTAGAATACAATCTATGATGGTATTCCAGTAGTCTCATGTAGCCTCCTCTCACATCTCAATGAGGCCTGCTCACTGTAACATGCTACATGGGGAGTGCAGGTCACATTTGGCGTTTTCTTTAGGAGATCCTGGCTAAAGCTAAATGGTTCATCTTCTATTAATTTCACTGCTCCTCAGACTCCTTTCCTGGATCATCATCTAGATCATGTTCAGTAAACTGGTATCCCACAAGGTTCTGTCATGGAACCTCTTCTCTTCTCCTTCTATACAACTTCACTTAGTGATCTCATCCGCTGCCATGGATTTAATCATTCTCTCTATTTTGATTCTCCAAATTACCTATCTAAACCCTAACCCCTCTGCTGACCGCCAGTTGTGGACATCCAATTGCCTTTCAGTTATCTCAAACCAAATGTCTAGTACTCATCTAAAACTCAACATGTTCAAAACAGAATGTATTCTCTTTCCCTATAAGCCACCCCCTCTTCTAATTTCTCTATTATTGTTTTTTAAAATTTATTTATATATTTTAAAATCTTTTTCAATGGTTACACGATTCATGTTCTCTCTCTTCCTCTCCCAGAGCTGACAAGCAATTCCACTGGGTTATGCATGTGTTATCACTTGATAACTATTTCCATATTATTCATTTTTGTAATAAAGTATTCTTTTAAAACCAAAATCACAAATCATATATCCATGTAAACAAGTGATAAATCATTTTTTTTCTTCTGCCCACAGCTCTTTCTCTCAATGTGGATAGCATTCTTTCTCATAAGTCCTTCAGTATTGTCCATTACATTGGATCCTTCTTCTACAATATTCCATTTTCTGTGTATAATGTTCTCCTGATTCTGCTCATGCGGATCTTTTCAGATCATATAGAAATCAAGCAGTTCATCATTCCTTATAGCACAAGAATACTCCATCACCATCATATACCACAATTTGTTTAGCAATTCCCCAACTGATGGACACCCCCTCATTTTCCAATTTTGTGCTACCATAAAGAGCACTGCTATGAATATTTTTGTACAAGTATTTTTTATTATCTCTTTGGGGTACAAACCTAGTGGTGGTATTGCTGGATCAAAGGGTATGCATAGAATGGTTGGATCAATTTACAACTCCACCAGCAATACATTAGTGAACTAATTTTGCCACATCTCCTCCAACATTTATTAATTTCCTTTGCTGTCATATTGGCCAATCTGCTGGGTGTGAGGTGGTACCTCAGAGTTGTTTTGATTTGCATTTATCTAATCAGGAGGGATTTAGAACACTTTTTCATGTGCTTATTGATAATTTTGATTTCTTCATGTGAAAACTGCCTTTTGGTATCCCTTGACCACATTTGTCAATTGGGGAATTGGTTTGGTTTTTTGTAAATTTGACTTAGTTCTTTATATATTTGGGAAAGTAAACCTTTATCAGAGAGTTTTGTTATAAAAATGTTTTCCCAGTTTGTTGCTTTCCTCCTAATTTTGGTTGCATTAGTTTTGTTTGTACA
Source organism: Gracilinanus agilis (assembly GCF_016433145.1). Classification (NCBI taxonomy): domain Eukaryota; kingdom Metazoa; phylum Chordata; class Mammalia; order Didelphimorphia; family Didelphidae; genus Gracilinanus; species Gracilinanus agilis. The sequence goes on from NC_058136.1 coordinate 45,605,647, forward strand.
AAAACTTTTAAATTTAATATAATTGAAATAATTCATTTTATATCTTGTAATGTTCTCTATCTTTTCCTTGGTCTTAAATTCTTTCCTTTCTCATGGATCTGACAGGCATACTGTTCTATGTTCACCTAATTTACTTATAATTTCCTTCTTTATATTTAAGTCATTTACCCATTTTGAATTTATCTTGGTATAAGGTATGAGCTATTGATCTAAACCTAGTATCTCCCATAATGTTTTCCAATTTTCCCAGTAGTTTTTGTCAAATAGTGAGTTCTTGTCCCCATAGCTGGGATCTTTGGGTTTATTGTATGCTATCTTGCTGAGGTCATTTACCCCTAGTCTTTTCCATTGATCCTCCCTTCTGTCTCTTAGCCAGTACCAAATGGTTTTGTTAATTCCCTATTTTTGTTAAGAGCACCACAACCTCTGACATCCTCAGGATTGCAATCTGGGTGTCAACAACTTCTCATTACCCTCATATGTCCAATTGGTTGCCAAAGTCTGCTAATTTAACCTTTGAAACATCTCTCAGTCACTATCCTGGTGCTGTCCTCCATCACCTCACATCTGTCCTACTGTAAGAGCCTGCTGCTTTGTCTACCTGCCACAAATCTCTCTACTTTAGTCCATCCTCCCTAGTGTAGGTCCTGACCACATCACCCTCATACTTAGAGAGTATATTACCTCCAGAGTCAAATAAAAATCCTTTGTTTGGCATTCAAAATAGTTAATTACATAATCCTCCCTTCCAGTCTTCTTATACCTTATGCTTATGTGTATTTTCAATTCAGAGACTTTGATATCCTTATTGTTCTATGTATAAGACACTCTATATCTCTTGGCATGAAGCATTTTCTCTGGCTGTCACCCATGCCTAAAATGCTCTCTCTCCTCATATGAGGCAACTGGTGGCAAGGTGGATGGAGAATTGGACCTGGACTCAAAAAGATCTGAGTTCAGATATGGCCTCAGACTCTTCCTAGTTGTGGAACTCTGGGACGGTCTCTTAATCTATCTCTATTTCCTCAACTGCAAAATGGGTATAAGAAGAACAACTACCTCATGAGTATCTTTCAAATGAAATATTTATAAAATCACTTGGCATACAGTAGAAGTTATAGAAAATGTTTATTCTCTTCTCCCTTCATTTTTTTCTCCTAGCTTTCTTCAAGTCCAGCTAAAATCCTGTCTTATGCAGGAAAACTTTCTCTACCCTTCCTAAATCTAATGCTTTCCCTTTGTAAATTATGTCTTATAATTCTGAAGGATTTATGACAAAGAATGCTATCTACCTCCAGAGAAAGAAGTGTTGGAGTTGGAATGCAGATGAAAATATATGATTTATCACTTGTTTAATTGGGTCTATGTTTAGGGTTTTGGTTTTATAAGATTATTCACTTATAAAATGGATAATATGAAAATAAAAAATAAAATGTTAATTATGTCTTATTTATGCTGTTTTTGTTTGTGTATACATGTATGTATGTGTATATGTATATACACACATATATATATATATATATGGGGGAGGGAGAGAGAGAGAGAGAGAGAAAGAGAGAGAGAGAGAGAGAGAGAGAGAGAGAGAGAGAGAGAACTGGAACTTGTTATTTCCCTGATAATGAGAATGAATTCCTAGAAGGTAGGGAGCTGTCTTTTGTAATTTTTTTGTATCCCCAGTGCTTGGCACAGTGCCTGCAGAGCATATAGTAAGTGCTTAATAAGTTCTTTTTATTTACTTGCTGGAACATTCTTCTGTTGTAATTTTTCATGGATATATATATATATATACATATATATATATATATAATTGCCTTGATTCCCCCCCCCAAATTTGTAAGGCTTCTGAGGTTTGCAAGTACTACTTATTTGTAGCAAATTGCAATGTATTTAACTTTCTAGAAAGGCGTATGCATTTTCTGGTGTCATTGGGAAGCTTTTAAATAAGCTTTAATATCGATCTTTTTGGTGGTGATGGTTTGGGAATATCTATACCTCATCCCAGTCTCCCCTTAAAAACACTGTAAAGACTGAATTCCCTATTTTCTTTGAAAGCATTCCTTTTCAATATTTTCCATGCCAATAGTTTATCCTTTCTTTGTTCTATCATGGATTGTCAACACTCATTTCCTAGAAGACATCTTTTTTTGAGGGTAACAGAATATACGGTGTGAATAAGAGATGGAATGTTGTTTTTAGTCACAAAGACTTTTCTTAATCCTCTAAACTTAGTGTTCAATCTATTCCGGTAAAACGTATGGAGTCTTTTGGTGAATTGACAAAGTATATCCAGCTCCAATCAAAAGCTTCTATGTGCATAATCGTTCATGTATATCTCCTGGCTGGCAGGGATTTGATTTTTGCTTTATGCTGTGATTAGACTAAAAACTCTATACTGAGGGGGCAGCTGGGTAGCTCAGTGGATTGAGAGCCAGGCCTAGAGACAGGAGGTCCTAGGTTCAAATCCGGCCTCAGACACTTCCCAGTTGTGTGACCCTGGGCAAGTCACTTGACCCCCATTGCCCACCCTTACCACTCTTCCACCTATAAGCCAATACACAGAACTTAAGGGTTTAAAAATGCTTAAAAAAAACTCTATACTGAAATGGGTAGATAGAGTTTAGTCTAAAAGATATTCAACTGAGGTCAGTGTCAATCATTTATCATAAGGATATTTCTTAAGAAGTCAAGATTTTTTCAAAATTCATTTGTTTTAAACCAAAAAGGTGTCTTTTGCCAGAATAAACAAAACTCACAGATGCTCTGTGAATGTCATTGGCCCTACTCACACAACACACCCACACAGACAAGCTCGTGTTCATACAGTAGCTCTTCCATATGCTCGTGGCTTCAAAAATGCCTACCACTGGCAAGACGGAAAAGATCACCGTTCAAATGAATGGCGTGCCCCATCCAACCTCCAACTCAGCCTTGTTTCCTTTAGGCCATTCAATATATACATGCTTACCGACACACATACACGCAAATGACTTGCCTCGTACTTCTTTGGATGATAAACATGGATGATTGTCATAAAATAACATGTAAATTATATCAATACAGACTCCTAAGCAAATATGCTCTTGTTTCTCCTTGCTGTCTCTGGAGAGCTTATATTCTCTAAATGCCTCCTGCCACCACCTCCCACATTCTGTCTCTGTTCTAAATTCATACCAGCCTTGAGGAGAGCCTCAATCTCTAATCAGCTTCTTTGCATGCAAAAAAAAAAAAAAA
>NC_058136.1:45617373-45634320 GCF_016433145.1 Gracilinanus agilis
AGAGAGATGGAGAGAGACAGTGAGAGAGAGGGAGAGAGGGAAAGAGAGAAGAGAGAGAGAGAGAGAGAGAGAGAGAGAGAGAGAGAGAGATCAATGATGTCCAGTGCTGTTGAATGGTAAAGAAGGATATAAGAAAAGGCCAGCAATTTTTAGAACTAAGATCATTGGTGACTTGGGGGATTGAACTTTTCACTGAATGATGAAGTCAGAAGCCAAAGTACAAAAGGATGAAAAGTGAAAGAAAAAGAAAGAGGCAATCCATGCAAAAAAACCTTTTCTAGGAATTAATCTAAGAAAAGGAGGAAAGGTATATGACAATGGTTTGAAGGAATGATCTTATAATCAAGAGGATTTTTTTAAGGAAGACACGTTTATAGTTATGAGGTTGTTTTTTGCAGCTCCAGTATGAGACTACATTAATTCCCGCTGCATCTTACCTTATTTCTCCCAGTGCGATAGCTTGTCAAAACTTTTTGGGTTCTGACTTAGTCACTCAAAATGTTAGCTATTCCTCCAAGCTTCCAATCTGTAACAAGCCTAAAATTGGAACCGGCTCTCATAACAGATTGAAGACTAGAATCCAGTCGCATTGCTCCTGGGCTGGTAATTTTTGCCCCATTAAACAAGGCAGCCTCTTTCATAAATCTTGTTGAGAGAACGGGAACCAGGTTGGTATCTCTTCTGTGTGTTCCAGTTACAAGGTAGGGCTGGAACTCGATTTTGGTTGTAGATTATAAATCTAGTGCTGAAAGGAACCATCTACTGAACTCCTTCCTTTTCAAGAGAGGCAAATGAAGGCACCTGGGGGAGTTTAAGGGCTTTGGCAAGGTCACAAAGGGAGGGAATCCATGTCAAATGTGGGATTGGAAGCCAGATCCTCTAATTGCACAGCCAGTCCTCTTTCCAGTGTATACAACAGGACTTATTTGAAGGATCTGGGCTTTCTTAAGGGTAGGAATTCCTCACTACATTCATGCTGCGTATAATTCCTTTACTACATAGTGGTTATTCATAGAGAATTATTATACAGTCTAACTCGGTGGCCTCGTCAGTTTCCAATGGAATTAAAGACCATTCCTACGCGGATGACTCCAAGAGCCATAGTCCAGTGCTAGTCTCTCTACCTAAATGCTGGACTTAAATCGCCTACTAATTTGTGAATATTTCAAAGTGGTTGTTTCAGGAAGAGCTCAAACTTGACATGTCCAAAACTCATTATCTTCTCCTCACACGCACAAAACTCTCGCCTCTTTCTAACTTTTCTATTTAGATCGAGGGCACCTTAATTCTCAGTTACCTCGGCAAACAGCCTTGGGGTCATTTTCATATCTTCACTTTAATTCCCCTCACAAATTGAATCTGTTCTCAAATCTCATCATTTACAACACCTCATAGAGAATACATACCCTTCTCTCTACTTACATAGCCGCCCCCTGTAGATCTTTTGCTTCGGAGTAGATATCAATTCTAAGACATAAGAAGAAAAAAACAATTACCATTAGGTGATGCTGTGGCTGAAGGAGAGGGGAAGAGGGAGTGTGGTTGGAGTTAAGACCTAGATTCAAATCTGGCCTCATATACTTACTTGCTCTGTGACCCTGGGCAAGTCACTTAACCTGTTTGCTTCAGTTTCTTCATCTGTGAAATGGGGAGAAAAATAATACCTACCTTATAGGATTGTTGTGAGTCTCAAATAAGATCACTGTAAAGCACTTAGCACACTGCCTGGCATGAGGTACTAAATGAGGGTATTACTGAATGATTACTAAATGAGAAATGCATTCTTTTTATTTTTTAAACCCTCACCTTCCATCTTGGAGTCAATACTGTGTATTGGCTGCAAGGCAGAAGAGTGTTAAGGGCTAGGCAATGGGGGGTGAAGTGACTTGCCCAGGGTCACACAGCTGAGAAGTGTCTGAGGCCAGATTTGAACCTAGGCCCTCCCGTCTCTAGGCCTGGTTCTCAATCCACTGAGCTACTCAGCTGCTCCCGAGAAATATATCCTTAATATTTAAAAAAACACAACTTACCTTTCCTTCCCTTATGTAGCCTGGGCCACACTAGAGACCCTGTTCTAAATGTGAAGGAGTGATTTATTGTGCGTAATAGGTAGAAAAACTTGGTAACAAGAGGTTTCAACTCAGATTGCAGAGATTCTAGAAGAGGTTTTTAAAATGGAAATTCAGCAGCTATAGCTTTCTTTATAAACATGCAGAAGAACATTTTGCCAATTAAACTGGACCCCTGAAGGTATGACGAGCAAAATGTGCCCATTTTAAGACTCCAATGATTTTTAAAGTTTCAGCATCTGCAATGAGTCATCCTAGTCTTCCACTTTATTCCTCCGTTTTTATCTGAGCTATCTGAGATGGTATCCAAAAGGGGAAGCAGAAAAACAGCTTGTGCTGAGAAGCATGGCAGGTCATTTGCTCTGATGAGCTGCTCTTTGAAAATAAGAGTATATTCTTGTTAGGTCTAGAGCCAACGAAAGATCCCGAGGAGTTCTGGAGAGTTCATTTGTCTTATTTAGGAGGTAATTTTATTAACGACTTCTAGCTCAAATTCGGCCTTCCACATCTTCTGGTTGACTTGCTTAGACAACCTGTCCCCAGACTGGAGTGAGGTAAATGGTTTTGTGTGGCTAAGAATGATATCCAATCAGCTCCCCTATTCTAACAATTAAGCCAGACACTTTCAAACACATTACCAAAGAAATGAAAGGTGTCGCTTCGATATTAAGAAATGTGTTGTACCAAAGGTTGTACTATTTACTGGGTACAAATTGAGTGACTACATCATAATTTTCCTGGTAGATTATTTGCTCTCTTGTGGGAAGCCGTTCGATGTATTAAAGCCTTTGGAGAAATAGGATCAAATTTAGGGCCTGTTATCTGGATTCCCTACGTGACCAATCCAGACTGAGGCAGTCTTTGTGTTTGGTTCTGGTCACCTGAGCCCCGAAAAACTCTGGTACCAGCAGGTAGGTTAATCCAAAATCAACTTGATCCCTCCAAGAGGCTACTAGGAGTCATTTAGAGAAACAGAGTCTGTAACAGATATTTTATCTGGATCCCATTACAAAATCATCGACAAGTAAAACTGTATGATTTTTCTGCACTGCATGTCAGGACAGACAGAATGGGCCATCTAAGATAAAAATCTGAGGCTCCTCTTTTGACTCAGTTTTGATCCCCACCTTTCTTAGAACTCCTATTGGAAAACTTTGAAGCGGCAGACCAGCATCTACTGAGTTAATGATTCCTCTCCTTGATAATTAAGAAGCCTGAACCCTAACAAACATTACTCAAGATAAGTCTGCATACTTAGATAAGTATGGCGCTTTCAGTCTTGACTTTATTTGTCCAGGTGCCTATAATCCTGGAAGATAGAACTCAATAAGTGAGCATCTCCATAAAAATATTTCCTCTCCCAGAATTATCCCTACTAATTGATGGTCAGAATTTGGCCATTGTCTTGGTACTTATACCTTTACTCTTTAGACTTTAATGGATTATGTATGATCTGTTACCCCTTCATAACTGTGACTCTTTCTTTGTGTTCTTTGTTTGAAATCAGTATATAATAAACTCCCAAGCCCACAGAATTTGGAACAGCATGGGCTAACCACTAGTCTAGTTGTTCTCATTTTCTTTCTCCTGCTTTAACCATCCTATGCCACCACACCGCTCAGGACCCCAAAAAATCATATAGAGGCTAGCTCCCTATACTCTCTGGGTTGAAGGGCATCATACATCTGAGATGGGGAGCTCACTTGGTTACCACTGAATTCTAACCCTCTAGAGCAGTGATTCCCAAAGTGGGCGCCATCGCCCCCTGGTGGCTGCTGCAGTGATCCAGGGGAGGAGCAGTGATGGCCACAGGTGCATTTATCTTTCCTATTAATTGCTATTAACATTTTTAAAAATTAATTTCCAGGGGGCTAAGTAATTTTTTTTTCTGGAAAGGGGGCAGGAGGCCAAAAAAGTTTGGGAACCACTGATCTAGAAGAAGAAAGACTAAGCCTCTCTACATATATTTTATTGGGAACCTTTGAGTACACTCCTTTGAGCAACTGTCATAAAAGATCTAATCATCATAACAAAACACTGTGAAAATGGTCGTCTAGATAAAAATAAGTTTTGTCAATAATCGGAATGAAATGGAAGCAAGACAAATACTGCTGCTACACAGGCTATAACTGTGATGAAGTTACTAACCCAGTTACTTTGATTAAAAAACTTTCTTTCCTTTCTGATGCACTAAGATACATTTTTTTTCTTTTAACTCTTTCTACGCTTTCTAAGAAGAGATTAATGGATAACTTTGTGTACTTCCTGTTTAACACAGTTAAGCATCTGTATAGGATGAGCTAGCGAACAAATGATCATTAAGAAGGACCATGCCTATCAAAAAAAAATTAATAGTCTAAATTCTGTGCTACTTGGCACAGCTAGAGGAGGGTAGCAATAATATATGGCATGAGCTTGGACTGAATAGTTTATCATTGAATCCTACCTGCCCAGGCTTTTCATAGACACAGAGAAAGCATAATGGAGAGGGAGCTGCTCTTAAAGCCACTAAGATTTAGGTTCAAGGTTTGCCTCTGAAACCTATAGGCTGTGACTCTAGTTCAGTGTTGGCAAATGCTTTCGAGATCACGTGCCCAAAGTAAGACTTCAAGCTGCCTGTGAACCCAGTTATTGCAGACAGTGGAGGGAGGAAGTGCTTGCATTGCAGAGCAGCCCTCTCTGTGCCACAGCTTTGCTGACATGGCCCTAGATCCTTTCAGTCTGCCAGGTAGCAAAGACTATCCTATCAGTTGTAGATGTGAATTTAAAAACTAATATTCAAAAGGCAAAAGGAATTGTGGGTAATACAGAAAGGAAGTTGGGTAATGAAGTTTTAGGGATTCAAGATCATTCTAACTATACCTAGAAAAGGTACCAGGAGAGAGAATATCCTTATCTAAGAGTTGCCTAGACCAGTGATTTCATTGGTCCAGATTTTATCTCTATACCAGTAGAACTCCTTGGAAAGAATCATTTTGAGAAAGCTTATGTGTATGTATATTTTTAAAATTTTGAATATTTTCCCATAGTTACATGTTTCATGTTCTTTCCTTCTCCCCAAACCCCCCAGCCTCCCTTAGCCGACGCACAATTTGTAAGTATATTTAAGGGGTGACCAAAGGAAGAAATGACTAGACTTAATGAGGTTTGTGGTAACCTATGATTGAACTTTAAGGATTTTGTCATCTGATTTTGATGACAAATTTCTAACCCATTTTCTGGAACAATCAAGAACCTCAATTCCTAGCAAATATCTTGTAAAGCTACCCCTGGTTTAATTTGGATAGAGATGGGCTATAGATTTTTCACACTCTCAAACCTATTTGAGCACTCATCTCATTGGGATGCTTTCAGAAGATTACAGATTAAGTTAAGTTATATGTCATCATTGCTGACTTCAGCTGATAACCTAAGGCAAAAAGTCAGATAAAATGCTGTGAGCCCCCAAAGCTAGCCTATTACTAGTGATTTCATTGGTCTCAGGAACTCAGTCAACTTCTTTTTTTTTTTAATAACTTATAATACTAGAAAGCAGCCTAGACAAAGCATCAAGAGGTTGTGACTTTCCCAGGGTCACACAGTCAGTTTGTGTCAGATGCAGGGTTTGAATCTAGGTCTGCGCAACTTAAAAATTCAGTTCCCTATCCTCTATCCTACATTGCCTCTCTTAATGCAGACCCCACCTAATATATATAAAGCCCTGACATGAAAGCACTTACAGAAAGCAAACCTTCCAGATTTCTTTTTTCAGAACAAAATTATCTAGAAGCTTTCCCAAGGGGAGGAAATCAGATTTTAATATACATGACCAAGGTGTAAAATTATAAAGCAAACAACTTTGGGAGTGTTTTTTTAGTGTAAGGGAAAAAAACACATTTTTATTAAAGAAGCAAGCTTAAAGAGCTTCTGGGAAATATTATTGATTCAATTTAAGAGTGAAAAACGAATGGGAAGAAGGAGAAACTTTTTCATTCATGAAGATTCTATGCAGAGGAATGGCACTTAAAACAATGACTTTTATCCCACTTTGCTAAGGATATTTCACCGTTAGTTGGAGGTGGCCTTGGGTTTCTTGGAAGCAAGTCTTCCCTAGCTAGGAATGTTTCAAATAGAGGCCCCGTAACAAGACAGTCTGTGTACCTTCTTTAGGAGTAACCTAAAGAAGTACACAAACATTCATCATGAGCTTCTACACAGATTGCTCAATTTTTTTTTTGGCAATTGCAATTTATAAGACTATCTATTAAAGCCAGGAATAATCGTAATATGCGCTGGATAGCCTACCTGCCCAGATGAACCCATGAATCCTTGAGGCACAGATCTATGTATTGTACAGGAAGATGAAACCATTTCATTCCAGACTCATATCCTTTGTATTTGTATTTCCTACTCTACAAAGGCTTAAAATATGTGTAATCAACATTATGGGGTTTTATTTATTGGGCAGAACCCTTATTTTTTAAAAAATACCCTATTTTAAGTTAAAAATATTGATTTATAGTAAGTCTTATGATCAAAACTCAGTCGCTTGGCACCCTATGACTGCATCCAGTTAGGGAAGAACGATAATGTGTTGTATTAGGGGAATGAATCACTCTGGAGGAAAACTTCATTCACTGACTATATTAAAAATCAAGCAGGGAGAAATTATTTCAGATACAGTAAATCAGTGATTCCCAAAGTGGGCGCCACCGCCCCCTGGTGGGTGCTGCAGCGATCCAGGGAAACGGTGATGGCCACAGGTGCATTGATCTTTCCTATTCATTGCTATTACAATTAAAAAAAATTAATTTCCAGGGGGCTAAGGAATATTTTTTCTGGAAACGGGGCGGGAGGCCAAAAAAGTTTGGGAACTGCTGCAGTATGTCATATATTATCACTCTACGTGAGATTTAGATGTTTTAAAATAAAGCAATTCACAAAACAACCAAAAAACTCCCACCATACACAGGATGATGGATGGCCCATTTATCAATAAGTGTGTTCAATAAGTCCGAGGTACTCTTTCTAAGTGAGAGTCAAGTCCTTTGGGGGAAAAGCACACTAACCTCTGTATTCCTAAAGATGATGAATTTTAATACGCTCCCAGTGTTGTCTACTTCTTTCCAGAAATAATCAATTGCTTTATTTTATTGCTTACAAACTCTAACCTGGGGCCAGCTAGGCTTCCATGGGTACTAAGTTTAAAGGAGATAATAAATAAAAGTTCAAGACAATTGCGTTTTCAACAAAACTTTATTTCTGGGCTTTAAAGCAACTCTTAAAAACTCATACTTTCTAAGACAATCTAAAAACAATAAATGATCATCTTTAACAATCTTGAAAAGAAAATGTTTTGCTTCAGAATAACAATGTAAAACTTCAAGGAGAATCTATTCACTTCAACACCCCAAAAGAAAATTAATACAAACAAGTCTTCATCTATATATGAGAAGTTAAACCTCAGCCACAAGATGCTTTGTCCTTATCCAAGAATACATATAGTAAAAGTGATTATTTTAAAAGAAGTTCAACAGAATTAAGACATGAAATTTCCTACAGAGTTCATTCACTATTACACACAAATCAATAATAGCTCTATCTAAATGGAGAAGAGGGTCTGAACCGCCCTTTCTAACTATGATTTAAAGAAAACATCAAAGAATCATTGGTTATGTTTTAACACAAATACAATTATTTGTGTAGATTATCAGTTATATCACATCTTTGTTTATCAACCTCTAAAGATAACAAATGTTCTTACTCTTATCTTCTACAAATACCATCAGCCTCTTAAAAAGCTTTGCGAAAATACTCAGGAGGCGCCACATCATATTCATTGAAATTGAACAAATCTGAAAATTTCTTTTCTAAGTAAGCCAAGAAACTATGCAGATGCTGCAACAACAGAGCCAAACTTGGCTCCTCCAGAGGAGTATGGGTCAGCATCTCTTCAAATTTCACAAATAATCTCAAAAGGTGGGGTGCTCCATAAATATGGGACATGGAGACACCAGGCTGAGTAGCCAAGATTTCAGCATATTGGGGTCTCTCGAATTTGTACAGCAGTTGAGAGCCCAGCATGACATTGAAATAGGCTTTGATCCCTGACACCACTTCACTAACATCCTGCAACCACTTCTCATCTGCATTCTCAGTGGTTTTCTCAGACTGTTCATAGTCCTCCAGAATTGACGCGGCAGTCTTCCTCGCGGGGAGCCGGAACAGCTGGTTTTGTTTAACAATCAAGTCCCAGTCATCCATAAGCAGAGGTTTCAGGACCTCAGGGATACGCACTCTGCTTTGCGGGTTTCTCAGGAATCTACGATTCAGTTCACAGTCACTGTCACTATCAGCAGCAGCAGAGTTGGGTGGGGCCTTTCTTTTCCTTGGCACTGAGGTCTGGCCCTTACTCTTACTTCCTGGCGGACGCCCTCTTTTCCGGCCAGTTTTAACACTGGTAGTTTGGGCCTCTCCAACTGGGGGAGGAGCTTTCTTTGCGTTATTTTTGGCATTTTGCATTCGTACAGTAGAGGTTCTGGCATTTTTCCTCGGGGCAGGAGGAACCTTTTCTCTAGGAGAAGACCTGGTCACAGTCCCAGTTGCGGTCTGAGACTGCTTTCGGTTAAGCTCTCGCAATTTCCGAAGATTGGCTTGGTTGTATTTGAGCAATTTACTTTGTGGAAGCCATTCCTCCTCCCAGTCAGCTTGGGGGATGGGGCGCTTTTGAAAGACAACACCGGCATCACTGCCTTCGGCAGGAAGTGCGATGGCGTTATCCTTGTCATTACTGGTGCCTGGCTGGCAAGGATCAAGGCTCTCGGCCTGGGAAACCTGCTGGACCACCTTGACCTTCAGGGCATTCCGTTCTTTAACCCCAAAGTAACGGACCTGATATTTTACCTTGCGGTATTTTACAGACACCTTCATACATTCAGCTTTGTACAGAAAAGGCCCGTGGAAACACAGTACACGATCGCCTTCTTGGAATCTGGGCTTCCTGGGGCACTTCCTCTTATCCTTCTTTGGTGCCATCTCGCAAGCAGAGGTTCTCCTACCTCCACTGGACTGCTACTGCACACCACCGACCCGCCTCTCTGCCCGGATCCTCTGTGCCTCACAACGGTGCGTCCGGGAGGACCCTCGGCAACGGCAGACTTCGGCGAAGGGAACTGTGATCTGGGTCCAGTTATTCCGGAGAACCTGATCACGGAAGGTGGAGCCATGTTAGCACCTCAGTTCTTGCCAAAATGGAGTAGTACTACGCCCTCCAACACCACCAGACTAGCCTTGATCTTTTCCACCAATGAAAACCAGCTATGCCCCCTCACATGACTAGCTCCAGCCAATGACCCCTGTTCCCGCCACCTGCACTACCAAGAACACTCCTCCAGGGGGAAGGGCAGCCTCTCACTACCCTACCCACCCCACCTGCCATCCGCCCCACCCTAACCACCATCCTCCCTGTCCCAACCACCATCCTCCTGGTCCCAACCCCCCCACCCCCGGCCCCATGCCAAGTTTCTCCACCTCATCTACGGCTCCCATTTAAAATAATTTAATTCTGTTTCTTGAAGCAAGCATTAATCTCTTACTGTGCTCAGTAGCAATGGGTGGGTGAGGGTGAAGAGCTCGGTGTGGAAGTGGACACCAGAGACCACGGAGAAGCCAGGAGACTTAGCCGCCGCGCGCTGTGCTCTCCTCAGGGCTCGCGTGGAAGAGGTGGGGAGTGCTGTCAAGTTCCGGGGAGGGGCAAAGTTAGGGGAGGGACACCTGATGCGGTATACCTCTGTGGTAGGATGATTCCCTGCCCCAGGAATGTTGAGTCTGCTCACGTGCTGCTGTGCAGCTGCCAATCGAGTAAGACCCCTCAGAGAAGGCGGCTTCCCAACTGCCTGTCCTGCAGGAATCTGACTAGAGAATGGAATAATGGGATTTTTTTTGGGGGGGGGGGGTAGCGGGGCTGCCTGTGAAAAAGGAGAAGTGTAACTAGCTCTGGAAATAAGTCCAGTTTGTCTTAATTATCCTAATGACCCACTTCATTTACTTGAAGTCCTGAACCACACTGCCCAGCCCCTCCCCCCAAAATAAATAAATAAGCGAACAAGCAAATAAATAAATAAATGAGTCCAGGCGCTTTGCCTGAGCATTTAAAAACAATTAGGATATGACCAATTTTCCCTCTACATAACACTTTCTCCTCCTCTCCTATTAAGAATCCTATTCTAAAAAAAAAAAAAAAAAAAAAAGAATCCTATTCTCTTGTCAACATGACCAATTTACCAGCCCCCTGTAGTTTCCTGCCTCCACACATTTGCTTGTTATTCCCTCAGCTTAGCATGCCTTCCCTCTCCATGTATGTCTACTGAAATCCTAGCTGTCATTCAAATCCCAATTCAAATGCTATCTCATCCACAAAAACTTCACCAATATTCCAGCCAGAAGGGACTGTTCCTTCCTCTAAACCTCAATGCCATTCTGCTCATGTATTGTTGCTTTGTCTCCCCAAGAAGTTAGAAACTCTTCAAAGGCAGCTGCTGTTTATTCTTCACATTGCCTAGGCCAGAACACTGCCCCATTGATGAGCTACTGGTTGAATACATGAATTAAATTCCAATTGACATAACACAAAAGCTGAATCCTTGAATAGCAACATCCATATAGTATATCTAGGTAAATTCACCAAAGTCTGATTTCAAAAAGAGACTACATGAAAGTTAACTACAAAACTCTCATAGCAGAAGACAAACTTAAATAACTGGGGAAACATGAACTGCTCAGGGGTAGGTCAAGGCAATAAGAAAAAAAAATGGCACTACCTAAACTCATTTACTGATTCAATGCGGTACCAAATTCCCCAGGAAATATTTTATGAAGCTAGAAAAAAATAGTAATGAAATTCACAGAGAGAAAGAAAATATGAATAACCTCAAGAATAATCATTTAAAAAAGATTCCATTTAGGTTGAGGGATTTTTGGTGGGGGAAGGACATTCTAATATTCACTTCCTCATTCATTTATTCATTTCAGATTTCTTCCAGTTAGAAAGAAATCTTTCTCTTCCTTGGAGTCTAATCCTGCCGCTCCTGTCCCCACTGGTCTATGACATCACCTACTAGACCTACTGTTAGTACAATTTAGCACTTATACCTATGCTCCAATATTTCTGTAGGATCTGTGATTTCATCAGAGTAGTAAGTGCAGGTAACAATCTATTTCCATTTTCTCATCCTCTTTGATTCTTGTTGACCGCCTCTCCTACTCTACAGGGGTTATTTACAGCCAGTGCTCTCAAGTCTAGTCTTTTAACATTTCGCCGGCACCAATGGAGCTTGAGTTGCCTATAGATTTGGCTTTAATTTCCCTTTATATCTCTTCCCACCCCACCCCCCTTTTAGGTTGAGTTTATTTCTTGGATAATATTATTTTATTTCTTGTGTGTAAATCACCACTGGAAACCACTTAGGCCTAAAGTACTTAAGCCATTGCCCTTTGGACCACTTTATTATAAGCCATCTTATAGTCTTCTGGATTTTATTTTTTATTCCTTTATTCCCTTCATTCCCCAAAGAGGAAAGGGAGCCAGTTCTATTTATATGACCTCTGCCCACAAAATTGGAAAGGATTTCCAGTAAGAGGGTAGAGGCTTTAATTTCCCTTCTCTCTGGTCATCATGTACTGTACCAATTAGTTTTGATGTGATCTGTTTTCTGAAAACTTGGAAATATTAATTTACTTACAGCTCTATACTATAATTACATGGAGGCAGCAAGGTGGGGGAGTGGCTAGTGCTAGATCTGGACTTAGGAAGACTTGAGTTTAAGATATTTACTAACTATACAATCCCGGGCAAGTCACTTCACTCTGCCTCAGTTTCCTCATCCATAAAATGAGCTGAAAAAGGAAATGGCAAACCACTCCAATATCTTTGCCAAGAAAACCCCCAAAAAGCATTGCAAAGAGCTGGACATGACTGAAAAAAAAAAACCTCTAAAACAACAATAATTACATCTCCAACAGGGAATGAATTTTTACTCTAACTTTCAAAAATCATTAGAAGTACGGATAACCTACTGTCGTACTAGATTACGAGTCAGGAAACCAGGGTTCCGATTTTGTCAGGTAGGATGACTGCCAATAGGCAACTCAGAGGACTCATGGATAAAGAGCTAGGCCTGGAGTCAGGAAGAGCTGTTCAAATGCAGTGTCAGAAATGAAGTTATTAGACTAACTAGGCAAGTCACTATTTGCCTCAGTTTTCTCAAATGTAAAATGAGGATACTAATAGCACCTACCTCCCAGGGTTGTTGTGAGGACCAGGAGATAATATTTGTGTTTAGCACAGTGTAGATGCTATCTAAGTGTTTATTACCTTCCTTCTTTCTACCACCTATGTGACGTTACATGAGCCACGTGTAATAATCAATCACTTATTATTATATATACATTCAGCCCTCCATCCGTATTTACACATATACATATATTTGTATATTTGTCTTGCCCAAGAGAATATAAATTCTTTGAGGACAGGAACTATTTTTCCATCCGCAGTGCCTAATAAAGCATCTGACAGATAGTAGGTTAAAGAATGAGTGTTGCTTGATTACACATGGATTGTCCAGATAGATACATAAACACAAACATATACATGTCTATTTATGTGTTCGTACCATAAATACAAGGTAGTTTGGGCATTAAAAGCACTAGAGTAGCAGGGAGAATGCATAAATACCATAAGTAGAAAATAAAACTAAAGTGGGGCTTTGAAAGAAATTGAGGATTGCAAGAGGTGGATAGAAGGGAGAAGGCAGTAATGTAATCAGGTAATAATGACCCAGCAAGGCCTATTCAGTGAAGGAGAGAAATGGGAACTCTGCTCTGGCCCTCGGTGTCCTCCAAGATGAGGGGGGTAGACTAAAGGATCATTGAGATCCCTCCTAGCTCAAAGCACTCTATCCCATCAATGGAAAGTCAATTTATAAATTAATTTATTAAAAGCAATTTGGCCAGGATTATTTCACTGTGGTTATCCACACGCTCACTTTAAAGAAGGCATTATATAGGATGAAGAATTGCAGGAAAACTTGTCTGAGGAGCCACGTTTACACAAGATTAAGCTCGATGATGTTTAATGTAACTGAGATAACCATGTTATAGATTTAGAAGAAAATATTTTCTCTACATGTTGGTTCTAACCCTGTGTGTTACCCTCATTCAAGAAACAATCCTAAGGGGCAGCTGGGTGGCTCAGAGGATTGAGAGCCAAACCTAGAGACTGGAGGTCCTGCCCTCAAATCTGGCCTCAGACACTTCCCAGCTGGGTGACCCTGGGCAAGTCGCTTGACCCCCATTGCCTAGCCCTTATGACTCTTCTGCCTCAGAACCAATACACAGTATCGATTCTAAGATGGAAGGTGAGGGTTTTTAAAAAAAAATAAATAAGGAAAAAAAGAAACAATCCTACCAAAAGATCAAATACTTCAGATTTAACAGTTTTATTTGACTCCCCAAAGTAAAATATTATAGGTGTATATGCTTGCTAATTACAAATAGTTCAAATTAGATTAGTTGACTTAAAAAAAAATCAAACAGAATTTGCTAGGATAAGGAAAGACATGGTTGCCTTCATAAGATGTGGCCAAAAGGGCATGACTTTATTATTTTTTTGAAATATATTCATTTTGCTTCTAAAATCACAATATCCTACGATCCAATGCAATGGATTCCGTTTGGCTTCGGAGGGCCTCAGATTGCCAATTCATAGGAAGAATCCAAGCCTGATGAATGAAGCTACAGTAGTGCCAGGGGCACTTCTTGGTTAGGCTGGTTTTGGCAGGTTTGTACTCTTAGTTTAAAACACTTCTAAAGTCTATGCAAATTTTAAAGCCCTTTCTGAGAAAGGCAATAGAAAGTACTGGCTAGAGTGCCCGATTTAGATTTAGAAAATCTGGGTTTCTTTTGTGACTTTTCTATTTAACCAACGGTATGATTTTGAGCAAGCTCCTTTAGGTAAGGTATTACCTTATTTTTTCTTTGAAACTCAATACTTGGTCTAGTACAGTGATGGCGAACCTTTTAGAGACCAAGTGCCCAAACTGCAACCCTCATGTGAGCTGCCCCTTTACCCCAGACAGGGGAGGGAGGAAGCACCATTATGAGCTCAGAAAGTTTGATCATAGGTTGAGCACAACAAATAAACAAGGTCAGTAATCAGGTGACTACTTCCATTAGTTCTTGTCAAGATGATCATTAACTTTCTCTAGTTCTCCTAAGAAAGTTTTTTTGATCAAATTGACACTAAACCTAACTGAGCTCAAGAGAATAACAAGGCATGTTAAAAATAATTAACTTAATCCCCTTGTGGGCTTTCTTTCCTCACTGCCTTCTGAGGAATTCAACAATGAAGAACCAGGCTGCTCATTTCTTTCACTTCAAAGTCATAAGAAAAACTTTATCAGAGTTCCTATTTCATCATAAAAATGAACTTAGATAAAAATAAATTGATGCCTTGAGTAATAAATGAGATTCCTTGACCTTTCTTAGTGTCTTCTAAATATTTGAACATTATTATCCTGTCCATATAACAAATAAGAATTTTTGGGGAAAGCCTAGCCCTATTGTAACTGGCACCCTAATCATTTTCATGTTGAATGCCAGGAAAATGGTATTTTAGCATAATTTAATTGCTCTCCTTGAGAAGCTCCATGATCATTAGATATTTTCACTCAAACAGAAAAATATATTTCCTTTGTTGGGCATAAAAGGTTCAGAAAACTATTTTTAAAATACTTCAGATTCAACAGCTTTATTTGACTCCGCAAAGTCAAATATGTTATGGGGTTTATTATGCTTGCTAATTACAAATAGGAAACACATACATGTTCCCCCTATGTAATAATTTCAAGTTCTGGCATTGGTTCTGCCTCTAAATACCCATTTAACCACGAAACGGTCACCATTTCTCTTGGCTTCAGTCTCAAGAGGTTCTAGGAGGTGGGAGTGGTTTGAGAATTGGACTAAATTAGTCATTAGGTACCAAGATCTTTAGTTTTCAAACTGTAGAGCTTGTACAATCCACAAGTTTTTAACCTGGTGTCTATGAACTTTTTATTTTATTTTTACCTTTTTCAAACTTTATCTTTTTTTTTTTTTAGAATCAATACTAAGGATTGGTTCCAAGACAGAAGAGCTGTAAGGCAAGGCAATGGGAGTTAAGTGATTTATCCACGGTCACAAAGCTAGGAAGTGTATGAAGCCATATTTGAATTCAGACTTCCTGTCTCAGCCTGGCTCTCTATCCACTGGGCCACCTAGCTGTCTCATAGGCATAAAAACTTTTTAGAAAAAAGTAATAGTGGGTAATAATAACAACTCACATTTATATGGCATTTTAAGGTTTGCAAAACCTTGAAGTTATTTTAAAATGTAAAAATATTTAATAATCTTAAAAATATTGTTCGGAGAAGAGGATGATAGGCCTCACCAGACTGTCAAAGATATTTTAAAATGTAAAAATATTTAATTCCCTTAAAAATATTATTCAGCTAAGAGGGTGATAGGCCTCACCGGACTGCCAAAGAGGTCCCTGATACAAAAAAGGTAAAGAACCCTTGATCTAATCTAATCCCCTTATTTCAGATTTAGTCTTGTGAGGTTGATGACCCCCTATTAGGATCTTCAACAAAATTTTCCTTGGGGCTGACAGCAAAGAGAGAGAAGACTGGATAGGATGGTTAGTTGATCAAAACTAAGAGGGTATTGGTGTTCTTATGTCATATATATAATAAGCCCAAGCAATTATAGAAAGCTTTGTTGTGTGAGAGAAATATATTCACGACCCCAAACAGACATGTAACATTTGTTAGTGTTATTGTGTTTTTACCTCCACTAGGCCGCTTCCAACTTTGATGGGAAAGTGCTAGTCAATGTGGAGTATTTTCTCCACTAAGAGAGACTGAGACACCTTGCTCATCTCTTATCATGTGAGCCTTTTGTCCATATCCTTCTGTAAATCTTTTCTTGGGGAGGGCAGGGCACATGCTAGGGGCCTTTTGCAGTTCTTGTAAAATACTGTGGATCCCAGTGAGTGTCACCACTTTGGTCATTCATGTCCCTAATGAAATTATTTCCTAGCCTTCTTTCTTGGAAATCATTGTTAGAGATGTTCCACATCCTGTTCCCACCTGCAGTGTCCTCTGCATTGTGTAGGGAGCTCCAGAGTGAGTGACCTTCTACCAACTCCCACTGGAAACTATTCTGCGCCTTAGAATCAGTTTTTTTTTAATTTTTCTTTAAATCTTAACTTCTGTGTATTGGCTCCTAGGTGGAAGAGTGGTATGGGTGGGCAATGGGGGTCAAGTGACTTGTCCAGGGTCACACAGCTGGGAAGTGTCTGAGGCTGGATTTGAACCTAGAACTTCTCTAGGCCTGACTCCTTAGAATCATTTTTAAAGAAAGGGAGGTAGGGATATCTAAAGCTTAAAGTAACTTGACCAGGGTCACACAAACAGTCTGTGGCAGAGGCAGGACTTGGGCAGGGTCATGCTGATTCAGTCTACTGCCCTATTTTCTCTACAGCTAGGGTGAAAACTTTGAGTTCAGATACCTTTTGGGTTTTTGCCTCAGGGGCCTAGCTCAGCACATAGCACACCAGAAATGCTTAGACCAACTTTTTTCAACTGAATACACATAATACATATTCCTTCCTTAGGTGATTTAGGAAAGATAATGGCAGAAAGCCAGGTGAGCAGGGTGAGTCTCCTGGCATCATTACTGTTCTATCTCTAGGATTTCCATCTCCTCTAATGAAATCTTCTAATCAAAGAAAAACCTCCAAGGCGTGATCATTAGCTCACTTTGAGGAAAAGAATATATATAATATAATATAATATAATATAAT
>NC_058136.1:45647668-45677668 GCF_016433145.1 Gracilinanus agilis
CAATATCCCCTCCTTTCCCATCCAAGTTCCCTTCTGAGGGCAGGATAAGAAAGGGATGGATCGCTGTCTTGCTCGCAGGTCATCTTAGCTTCCTTAGCTATGTATGAGGCACTGCTGAACCAGGTCAAACAAGGGACTACTCACCACACTAAGCTGCTGTGGCGTCTGGCAGATTCTTTCCCCGATCTCCAGTTGCTGGCCTCTTCAGAGTCGTTTTTTCAACCTCTCCAAGCTCACAGGGTGGTAGCCTGGTTCATTCCATCTCCGACATTCATTTACCTACAATCAAGAAAGAAGAAACACAACAAAAACCAAAAGCAACCATCAGTGTCATGCATTCACAATCGCATGGGAACCAGGTAGGCTACAGGCAGCTAGCAGCCAGCCACTACTGATTTCACCATGGCCGCCTCCTCTCTCCCCACCGCAGCCTTACAGCAGTTCTCGACTTGCTCAAGGACTAGAGAAAAAAGTGAAGTCCACCAGCCCAACATGTACCACGCACTGTATCAAGTGCTGAGAATAAAAAGGAAAGTTAAGAACAGTTTCTGTTTTGGAAAAGTTTACATTATAACAACTATGTACAAATAAGATAGATACCGGGCAAACGAAAAATAATCTCAGATGAAAATGGACTACATATTCTTCAATGTTTCCATTCAAAAGATAGCAGAGGTGGCTTGTCTCTAATTTTTCCCAGAGCCCATTCACTTTTATGTTTTCATTTTCTCTTTCTGAAATTTAATCATCTGTGAGAGAAAAACGTTAAATGATTTGTTTTGCTATTTATGTCTTTTGTGATCCATTTAGCTTTCCCTTTATGAAGTTAGACATTATGTCTTTAGGCACATGTAGGTTTAATCGTGCTAATAACGGGAGGCAGTGTAGCATTATGGATAAAGAGCTGGCCTTGGAGCCAAGACCACCGAAATCGACACATACTAGATGGGTAATCCTGAGCGAACGAATCCCAGTGTTCTAGGCAACCCAAAGATTATCAGTTGTCAAGAAGGTGCTGACCTGCATGGATGGCATTTTTCCTTGGAAGTTCATTCTTCCAGTGAAATCATATTTGCTCCATATCCCTAACGATCTGTTTTATTTTGTTATTTCCAATGCCTTCAAGCATAATGCCTTTGCCTTATTTCTTTTGTCTTTTCCCATCCCACGATTTAAAGTCTTTAGTGAAATTGACACACAGTAAATGTTTTCCAAGTCTCTCATTTTCATTCTATGTATATCTTTACTTTTGGGATACTTATTTTAAAACTATGTCCTTTTGATGCTTTGCGTGTTTAGATCACGGCCATTTGACTTTCTCCCCCTCCCGATTCATCTCTTGGGAATTAAAATAAAATAAAATAAAATAAATAAAAATAAAAAATAAAAAATAAAATAAAAAAAAAACAAAATCTTGGGAATAGTTCCAATATCTTAAAAAAAACTAGCCTTAACTTGCATGGAGGAATGAAGGAGACAAAGAAAGACACTAATCAAAAGCATTTGAGGGGGCAGCTGGGTAGCTCAGTGGAGTGAGAGTCAGGCCTAGAGACGGGAGGTCCTAGGTTCAAAGCCGGCCTCAGCCATTTCCCAGCTGTGTGACCCTGGGCAAGTCACTTGACCCCCATTGCCCACCCTTACCAATCTTCCACCTATGAGACAATACACCGAAGTACAAGGGTTAAAAAAAAAGCATTTGATAAACATTTGAAAATATTGTAAAATATCCAGTGCTAGCAGTTTCGTTATCGGTTTTCTGGGACTTTCTGTTTTGTTTTGTTCTTTGATTTCCCAAAGTTCTGTTTCCTTGCATCCTTTTATTTTCCTGTTTGCTGTCACCATTGAGATTATTTTTTTTGCCTTATACTGTTTTGCCACTTACTCTGAATTTCTCATATCCATAATTTCTTACTACCAAATAACATTCGATTACATTGATAGGTGAGGCAGCGGGGATTTTGCCCCGCCTTCTCAGATCAGTTGGCATAATCGCAGTATGACCAGGTGTTAAGCCAATAGGACAGTTTCACAGATAACAGAGTGTTAAAATAAGTTCAAAGCCACGTTTATACCCTGCCATACATTTAGGAAGTATTTCCAAAGCATGAAGGCCACTTGACATTGGGTGGCGGGAGTTTACCAACTCAGGAGTCAGTACAGGATAGAATTTAGTTATAGGAGGAGAAGTTGTACCATGAGAGGGAATCATCCTTGTAGGGCAGGAAGGGATTTCTCTCCATCCTTCCCCACAGTGACCATGTTGCTTTGAAACAGAGCTACTCAAGTTGTAGGAGATAGAGGATTCCAGGAGGGAACAGAGACACTCTCTCTAAACAGACATGGACACAGAGAGGGAGTATTCAAGCAGAGATTTATAGAAGTTAAGAAGACACCTAGATATGAAGTCAAGAAATTCTTGTTCTGGCCAATTGACAATGGAGGAGACTCGGTGCAAAGAGTTGGGCAACTGTGCCCTTGGGGGGGAGCTTTGTGATAACTCCATGAGAAGGAAATTAAGGCCCTGCTGTGCCAGAGAAGGGAGATGCTTTGGACCATAAGTGTTCTCTGCATGTGTACCTCATGACTTTTGGGTTCTAAGTTTGGGCCTACTTATGCCATGGATACTGTATTTGTGGGAGAGTCCACCCTAGATTTATGAGGGGGACCTTTGGTAACTACAGTTATTACTATGCCACATTAAAAAATAGCCTGGGTGAGAGCTACTGCTGTCTACCACGTGAGGCTTTTAAGCTACAGTGGTAGGGACCCAGACCATTAGGGTAACCTAGAACCAAACCCAACCTGTAAACCTGTAAGATGAGGAGACAGTTCAGACAAGGTATTTTTTGTATATCATAGTTTTTTCATCCATCTACTATCCATTCAGGAAACATCCATTTCATTTTCAGATCTTTCCTACCACCAAGAGTGTTGCTAGGAATATTTCAAAATATATTAAACTTTAGTATCTAGATTTGACTTTCTGGGAGACCACAAATGATTTTTTGAATCAAAGCAAATGGATAGTTTAAACACTTTTTTGCATAATTCCAAATTGATAACCAAAATAGTTGAATTCCACAGCTTTACCAATTTTATATAAATGTGCTTATTTTCCCATAACCCCTCAAAAACAGATTATTACTATTTTTGGTCATTTTTTTTCAATTTGCATGGTAGAAGGCGAAACCTCAGTTTTAAAAATTTATATTTCTTTTACTTTTAGTGATTTAGAGCATGTGGCCTAAAAACTGTCTACGTGTGACCAAAACAAGATAAAAATGTAATTGGGAAATGTTTAACAGAATAAAAATACAACACGACATAGATAATGTTAATTTGTGGTTTTCTAAGTCAATATGCAGCCCACAGTGATCTGTCTCTGTTTCAGTTTGACACCACCAATATAGAGAATATTTCATGTGATAGAGAACTAAGCCTTGGAACTAGAAATCTTGATGTCATTGGCTAGTTCTGATTCAAACTGGTACCTTGGTAGTTTAGGTCCCAAACTGGAATGAAATAAGGTAGTGAGAGTCCACCTAACAGTTAACAAAAGGAAAGGAGCTGGCTATTAGGCACATCAGGGGAAGAATATTCAGAGCAGGAAACAATATTCTTCCAGAATATAGACTTGATTCAGCTGAGCACAGCAATCCTGTGCTAGTTTTGATTATTTTGTTCAAATTGTCTCAAGTACACAAAGTTCAGCCCTTCATGACCTGGTTATTTTGCTTCCAAGCAACTAAGAAGCTACATCAATGTCTCTCAAGGCCAAGCCACGGAAGCTGATAAAATCTTGGGAATAGTTCCAATATCTTTAAAAAAAACTAGCCTAACTTGTATGGAGGAATGAAGGGGTAGGTTGGCTTGAGGGCCTCGTTCCCACCATCCTCCACATCGGTCAGCTTGGTTTTAAAAGGATGGGTTGATGATCTTTTCTAGAACAGAGTTTTCAAGCTCAAATAGAAATGAGACTAAGAAAGGGCATTAACTGATACATTTTCCTCTGGTTCTGATCACATTTGGGGACTGTTGTAAGCTGTGTGTTAGACACCCCAGTTTTAGAGTCACTTCCACTACTTAAATAACCATTAGATAGCCCTTACTTTGGAAATGCAAGAAGCTTGACATATCCAGCACGGAAGGAGGAAAAGAAAAAGTAAAATAGAAACGATGGAACCCCCATCTGCAAAGGTGATTAAAAATGGGGGAATGAAGACCAGAAACCTCAGGTTTCTTCTTCCCTTCCCGCAAAGGACCAAGTCCCAAAGCCGAACAATCTGGCCACCCTTCTCAGAACATAACCCTCAAGTGTTACTATAGGTTGTAGGACTAAGGGGGGGAAATGAGGGGTCCTACATATAGAAGAAGCTAAACAAGAAATTATGCCAAATTAGAAGGCCTGAATAATTGCGATTTGCATCAAAGTATGAGAGTATCTGTTCGAGAGTGCTAGAATAATGAGAGAGTTGATAGTATTTTAATATTACTCTTTGACAAGAACATTAGGCAATTAGAGAAAGAGGGCTGCCCACATCCGTTAGAAACTTTTAAAAAATAATTCTAATAAATTAGCCTTTTCATTCCTTTTTCTTAAGTTCATAAAACTTAAATTAGACTGTCACTTCAACGCTACGCAATCCTAATTAGCATTTTACTACTTCATGACACTTTTGTTATAGATGTATATAATATATATGTATGTATATACACACACACACAAATAAATATATATATAAAAATATATATACACACGCACACACACATATATATAATATATCGCAGGCAGCTAGTTAGGTGGTACAATGGATAGAGCACTGGGCTTGGAATCGGGAAGACATCTTCTTTCCGAGTTCAAACCCAGCCTCGGACACTTACTAGCTGTGACTCTGGGCAAGTAACTTAACCCTGTTTGCCTCAGTTTCCTCATCTGAAAAGTGAACTGGAAAAGGAAATGGCAAACTCCCTCAGTATCTTTGCCAAAGAAAACTCCAAACGGGGTCCCAAGGAGTCAAGACACAACCGAAACAAGTGAACCACAACATATCTATCTAACTATCTATCTGTCTATCTACCTATGGATCAATCAAACTTAAAGTGATAGCAGTATTAGTAGACCGCGCATGCAGAGAGGCTTGTTATAGTGTAGAAAATGTTTTGAAGAGGGAGTTTAGATTCAATATATTTATTCACTTAAGTAGCTGGAATGAAGGGCCAATTAACTTGGATTTGTTTAAGACATTTCCTAGATTTACCAGAGCGTTATTCAGTTTAGAAGACAGTGGGGTTAGTATGAAAGCTGACCAATGTTATTCAATATGAAAGAGATAATTTCAAAAGAATTTCAATGTAAGTCAAGTCAAAGATTAGAGGATTAACCCAAAGGGGGTGTAGGTGGGGGTGGAAATAACATAGAAAGCTAATTTGCAGAGAATCATTTCACAACATTTCATTGATTCAAGTAAAATCTTCCAGTTTGCCTTGAAAAACAACCCAACAAAGATATAAAGTTTTTATTTTATGGAATGAGTTTATTAATATTCATTAATTATAAGACATCATGCTATACAGAACCTGAAATAGAACTACTACTACAGAGTTACTTCTAGACTACCCACTGCTAGCCTAGGCCATACAGTATCCACCTCTCTTACTTCCAAACTGTGGTTAGAGCTGCTTCCTTACACACATTGTTCACTTTCAGATCCTGCAAGATGTCACAAAGAATCTCCCCAAAATACAAACATAAATATAGATTTCAAAAGTTTTCCAAATATCATATCTAAATATAACATGATTCACACAGATATTTTTTTCTAAGTTACCATGTAAATTCTTTGCCTTCAAATCTTTGTTTTAACATCTATTTTTGCACGCACACACACACACACACACACACGCTTAACACCAGCCTCTTTGATATTGTTTGTGCTGGTAGATGTTGGTTGTCGGATTTTGTTTTAATATTATACTTACTATGAATCAATTGATGGTTAGTATGTAAAAACGATTATCAATGAGAAACCCTTTTTGAGACTTTTCACACCAAATTCCTCTGATACAGTCAATTGGCACGTAATGTAAATAATCAACGTTTTTGCCCAGCTTCTGTACTGCCCGTGCTTCCTTGTTTTCTGGATCACTTATGCTAGCTTGAAATAGAAATGGATTTTGTTTTTCTAAAAGAATCAATGATGGGCTTAGAAATAGCCTGATGAAAATAATTTTTCTTATGTAGGAAAAGAGTCAAGAAACTTAAAGACACAAAATGACAGATCGACTTGAAAGTATAGGTCTGGTTAGACGAGTAAATTAAAAGAGAAATATGAACAATATTATATATGTATATGGAGTTAAATATACATATATACATCCTTAAAAAAACCAACTAAGGTTGAAATCTGCATGAGTTGAAACCAATCAATTTCTTCAAAAGTAAGGCAGGATAGTTTTCCTTTGTAAGAATAATTTAGAAATGCAAAATCGGTGGATTTTGCTCGAGTCTTTTAGCATTTTAAAAATAGCACGACAAATGTTACTTTATGAAGGCAAGGTTTTCTCTTTTGTTACCATTATACACAATAACAAAGTTAATCATTAAGTTAACTACCATTATAACATAGATAGAATTGTTTTTAGCTCCACAAATTCACATAATTAAAAATAAAATGTCAAGTGACTAAATAAGATTACACAAAAATGTACACTCTATGCACTAAGTTGTTTCTAGATCTTAGATAATAGTTATACAACATGTAGAAGTCTACTGGTATTAGTTCTTAAGACACTGACACAGCATTTGCTGAAATTGCAAAAGAAAAAGTTTAAAGAAGGTATACATTCTTGATATAAGATATCTAGTGGAGAGGCATGATCTTACGAATGCTGCCCATTGGCTGTGTATTATTATAGGAATAAAATACACAGTCATCATATCATTAAATTTATTTTAAATTAATGTGGCCAAATATTGGGAATAATATATTCTAAAAAGACGTATCATGCATCTTTGTTCTTTTGGTGGGACAATTTGCAGATAGATTTTAAAGATATATCAATGTGGGTTTTTTTAAAAAGAAATAGTTCTTCCTTCCCCATTCTAGCCCCAAAGTAGGAATCATTTTGTTTATAAATTGAAAAGTGAGTGCCAGGATAAAATTATTCTCATGATGAAAAATTCCCATGGATGCTCCTCCTAATCTGTGCCTCTATTTGTTTCAAGAAATCATCATTAGCATTAGAGAGTTCTTACTGGGAATGAAGTCCTGAAATAAGCAAGTCAAAAATGCCTGATCGAGAAGAAACTTGGTCCAAGAATACCTGAACCCACACATCTGCCTCTGGGCAAACCTGGCCTGACATCCCAGCCCCATTCCAAGAGGAGGGTTAGGGTACCTAGTTACTGACATTTACTAAATAACCTGGACTGTGAACTAGTATACAGGGGCGAGCCAGTTCTGCATTTAGGAGAAACTGAGTTCAAGTCCTGCTACTGACACAAACCAGCTATGACTCTGGGCAAATTAGCCTCTCCGTGCTGCAGACAACCTCGAATCTGTTACAGATGATCTGCATTAAGGAAATCACCCACTGATGGGCTCTCCCAAACCTCTCCAAAACAAGCAAAAACAAACCCTTTCTCTAACCTGTAAATCTAATCAAAGCATCTGAGAGCTGAAAACAACCTTCAGAGTTCACGTACGTAGCCCATCCCTAGAAGGGTGAACGTCCACATTTTGCAAACTTTAGGGATGGAGATTAAATAGCCTTCCTCAATTACACATGAAATAACCCTACTTTTTAGGTTTATATATATATATATATATATAACACATACCTTCTGTTAAGTTAAAGATGACTTCCTTTTATTCTATTCTTGGTTGATATAGGGCAATTATCCATAACTCTGATGTGTCATTTTATGAGCCTGCAGAATTCTCTCTTAGTCCTAATTCTTTTTGGTGTTCTGTTTAGGCCTTGCTCTGCCATCATTTCAATTTTCTAGGTGCCAAGTTCTCAACATCCTTTTAAAGTTATGATACCCCGAGTTAAATTTGTGACTCTGGTTAACAGATGTAATTTAATCGATTTTCTAAGCTCAGAATGGAAAGTACTTATGAGGGGGTCATTGAAAAACTGGCAGAATCTAGCCATGATGCAGAACCTACTGTTTGGCATTTGGTTATTTCCAGCCAGCCCTTGGATGTCACAGTTTTCTGGTGGCAGTATTTTTATTCGTGATCTTAGCTTACTTATTCCTCAGATAATCCTTCTTGAGCCTTGGGCATTTGGGGCTAAAAGGATTCGGAAATGCCATGGGAATTTTCTGGTTCTAGGTTTGCATCCTCTTGGTCTTTACAAGTATGCATGATATATTTTCAAGACTCAGATAAGATCCAAATAAGCTTCCAAACATTTAGCCCAAACTCAGAAACTCCTGGGAAATGACCTTGTTTTGCTTTTTCTATCTTTTGATCATTAATGAAACAGACCGTTAACAGCTATAGGTAGCCCCAATCTATCCCTCTCAGTCCAATTGGCCTTTCCTTTGTATCTAAAGAATGTAAAGTTAACAGCTACTGCGTGTCAGTCTCCAAAAGATTCACATTGCTTTTTCAGGATTCGCATGGGACTGGAAACCAGTGTACCACAAAGCTCTCTAAATAGTACTGAGAAATATAAAGAAGGAAAGGAAAAAAAACAAACAAACCTGTCATCAGCTATTTTGCAGTTTTGTCAATTAAGTTCTAAGTTTAAAAGTGAAGCTCTTCTATAACTAAAATCAAACTGATTTCAATAAGCTGAAATCAAGTAAATTAAATATACAGTTACAAAGCTACTTATACCTGCTGGGCACATAGAAGAGACGCTGTCTCAACATCCAGTGAAATCCTCACCAATTGGAACATTTTTTTTTACCAGAAGCTTATATTACAACATTTTACACACACATTTTACTCATAAATTATATCTCTAAGTTACACATTATGAAGCCTATATCTAATTTTATCCACAAGAAAGTTACGCTTTTTTTTGTTTTTTTTTTTGTTTGTTTTTTGTTTTTTGTTTTTTTTTTGTGTTTTTTTTTTTGGTTTGTTTGTTTGTTTCTTTGCTTATTTCTTTGTTTCTTTGTTTCTTGTGTTTGGGGGATGTTTTTTTTTCCTCCCCTAAAACACAGTTGTCTCTTGGTATAGTAACATTGAAACTAGACAAGTTGCCCGGGTTTTGCTATGAGAAATCAATTTTGGGTGGAGTTTCTGTGACTTGGTGAAATGGACACATAGAAGATAATGACTGGTTAAAAAGAGGAAAAAAAAAGCCAAAACAACAGACAACGGAAGGAAATAAATTTCCTTAGGAATACAAAGGTATTCCTTTTCACTCCAGAAGGATATCTTTTGATTCCTATCTGGGATTTCTCGGTTTTCCTTTTATGGTGTAGCAAGTATTTCTTATCCACCACAAGAAGCAGTCAGCAACTCCTAATCTCCTCCAGCATATCACTTAGAAATTCTGTACAAGAATATATTTGACGTGTATTTATAATTATGTCTCTCCAACGTTTGCTTCCTGCTTTTCATCTACATAATGTCAGTTATTTTCTTCAATAAGTTGAGCTAGAATGACAAAAATCCCTTCGTCTAATGGGCTTAGTGTGTGGTTATCTATAGTTCTATTGAATCCTTTATGGAAAATCTTTCAGTAAGTGCCTATAGTGCTGTAAAATTAACATTTAAATCACCAGCATATTCTCTAGGCGACAGTAGTTTACAGCCCAAGCCCTGAATCAGGCACCAAATCTATTCGGCTTCCTCGTGTTTTAAGTCCTCTTATGTTCAATTTCCAGGGACATTAACTAATAGGAACTTGGGAAAGGAAAAACCTGATTAGTAATGGAAGAATGGCTAAACAATGACAGCTGCAATGAGTCTTGATATAGCTTACATTAAACTAGGAAGGGAAATCTGAAAAAGAAAAAAAAAAAAAAAAGACAAAAGTCCCTTTG
The DNA here is from genome assembly GCF_016433145.1 of Gracilinanus agilis. Classification (NCBI taxonomy): domain Eukaryota; kingdom Metazoa; phylum Chordata; class Mammalia; order Didelphimorphia; family Didelphidae; genus Gracilinanus; species Gracilinanus agilis. The sequence goes on from NC_058136.1 coordinate 45,657,678, forward strand.
GAAATCCAGTAGCCTGTTTGGGGCCACAGTGCGGTATCCGCTAAGCAGTGGTGCATTAAAGGGCAAATTGCGCTTGCTTTTGTGGTCTCGCTTATGTCGATTTTGAAAAGGCATGTGAGTAAGCTGGGAGAATTCACATACCGAGGCAGAAATTTCAGCTGCATTCAGAAACTGCTGAAACCACACAGCTTTCCTCTGTCACAATAGCCCTTTTAACACTGGAAAATATTATTTCTTGACTTTTGTTCCTCCATATTTGATTCAAATTTCCGTCAAACTAGGGATCTAGCTCTAGCTCTTGAAATTAATTCCGGTTTTAGTTTCTATTTACATATATACAAGGTGAACAGTTCTTAATAGGCATGTATTTCAGTTCTTACGCTTTGATTATGTACACTCACTGCTGAAGTCTGAAACAGCTAAGCTTAGCTGCGGGGGCCTTACATGGGATTCTCTTCAACTTTAGGAAACTCCCGTCGAGCCCGGCCAGGAGGGAAGGTCATCATAGGAATTACTTTGATTGAGTTATCGTGCTCAGCTGTGCAAAACAGGCCTCTGGGACCGCTTCTCCGGCCCTGAAGAGAGTCATCCTGTGCAAAGAGTCCCCCTGTAGCGCCCCTTTCTTCAGGCCTTGCACCATGCCCCAATTCTAGCCTCTGTGCCTGAGGAGGACTGGGGCAAATGGCAGCAGCCTGGGGCTGGGGAGGATTATGACATAACACTGTGGTTGTGATCAGATGTGAAGCCGGAGGGCTGTGGCGAATCACGGCAGGAGGCTCCGGAGACCGCGGCTGCTGATACTGGGGCAGCGCAGCAGGCATCCAGCAGGAGTCAGAATGGCCAAGAATAAAGCATTCTTGGGTGCAGTTGTCAGAGGCTTCTTCGAGGGTGGGCTGCACGGTTACTTCGGCAGCTGGAAAAGAGAGAAGAAAAAAAAAGAAAGCAAATGTTATCATCTCCACTTAGAAGAAGACCCACTGAAGACAATGTTGGCGATAAAAGCGAAAGCATGGCAAAGTTAATTAGCATAATTAAATTATCATAATTAAACATGAATAATATATTAAAATTAGCATAAAACCCAATCATTGGGGGGCAGCTGGGTAGCTCAGTGGATTGAGAGTCAGGCCTAGAGACGGGAGGTCCTAGGTTCAAATCCAGCCTCAGCCACTTCCCAGCTGTGTGACCCTGGGCAAGTCACTTGACCCCGATTGCCCACCTTTACCACTCTTCCACCTTGGAGCCAATACACCAGATACTCCAAGAAGGAAGGTGAGGGTTAAAAAAAAAAACAAAAAAACATCAGAAAACTATCTCAGTCTGGCTCTGGAGAGAAATGAAAGTGGATTACAATGAAGCCTACTTGAAGAATGCTATACACGTTTTACTGCACTACTTGAGATAACAGAAGAAAATGTGGCAGTATTTTGGAAAGCGGGGCACTGACTGATTTTCAGAAATGCAAATCGAGTCAAGAGAAAACACAGACAGTTACTTATATAATTCAAGCCCAAAGAATTCATCCAGATAACTGAAGAAAAATGGTTTCCTTTTGCTTTAATTATCCAGATAACTGATTTTTACTATGTGGCACTAGATTGGATAATAATGTAATATATAGCATATGTAATACACAATCATAGGATGATGTATGCCTTTAGCTTATATAATCCTTTCAATTATAAGCACCTTGAGTGCAGGGACTGTCTTTCCCTTCATCTTGCAGCCCTAGTGCTTAAGCAAAGTGCCTGGTAAATAGTAGGAATGCAATAAATGTTTACTGGTTGACTGGTATGCAAAATGAAGCTGAAAGCAGAGGCCAATCATAGCCAGACTGCATTCTCATTTTTTTTAAACCCTCATCTCACAATACTGAGTATTGGCTCCAAGGCAGAAGAGTGGTAAGGGCTAGGCAATGGGGGTCAAGTGACTTGACCAGGGTCACACAGCTGGGAAGTGTCTGAGGTCATATTTGAACCTAGGACCTCCTGTCTCTAGACCTGCCTCTCAATCCTCTGAGCTACCCAGCTGCCCCCATTTTCCCTTTTTAACGCACCATTTCCCCCTTCTACTTTTTTGAGTACAAAATCCAGTTTTTGTAGATGTTTTTATTTCAAAGGTCTGTCAGTAGCATGTAATGCTGACAATTCATATAGTACCTTAAGTTTCCTAAAATGCTATTGTGGAGAGTACTGGGTACTGGGAAGGTAGTCTGTGGAAATCTAGAGGCAATAAGGAATACCTCCTGCTCTCTAGGCGCTTAGAATCTAATTTGCAAAAGACAAACAAATGAAAAGATAAGAGAAAATATCAGAGGCAGCTGCCCTGAGGATGCTACTGCTACTGGTGTCCTTTGCAAGGATCCACTCACTATATATCTATGTTGATTCAGAAAGACCGTAAACAATCCAGCTTAAACCAAAGATAACAAAGTGGTAACTTAAAGCAACCTATCCTCTTAATTCAGTGGTTCCCAAACTTTTTTGGCCTACCGCCCCCTTTCCAGAAAAAATATGACTTAGCGCCCCCTGTCACATACTATCACCGCCCCCTAACAGTTATTCACTGTCCCCAAATACACCTGTGGCCATCACTGTCCCCCTGGATCCCTGTAGCACCCACCAGGGGGCAGTGGCACCCACTTTGGGGAATCACTGGTCTAATTTATTAAACTATATTTTTATAGAGATTGAGAGACTTATACAATCCAAAATAAACCAGTAACATATAGCCACATTGGCAGAGCAGCTTTTGTTTTGGCCTAAAACAATATTAGTTGATGTAAAAGAAAAAAAATCAAATGTCTTTTTAAAAGCATCTTAAGCAGAGTTGATATATATATATATATACATATAAATACAAACTCAAATGGAGAAAGTGTCTCTGAGTGGTACCTGATCTAATTAGAACAATTGTAGCTATATCACCAATTATCAGTCTATGAGGGTATGAACGATTCTCACAGTAAATGAAACTTGAGATTAGAAGGAGTATTTTCTAAAAAAGCATATACATATAAACAGTTTCATGGGACATTTGGGTCATTTCATTTTGAAAAGCAAAGACATGAGGTCCACTATGAAAACAACTTCATCTCGAGGGATCTTAACCACAAGAAATGACTCTGGGCATAATCTCCAAACTAGCAGTCTGTGAGACCAGAGATCCAAATCAACACTTAGTCAACAAACATTTAGTAAGTGCTCAGTATGTGTCAAGCCCTGTGCTAAGCTTATCAAAAAGATGAAAGCACAGTCCTATTCCTAAAAAAAGTTAATATTTCGAATAGGGAGGACAACATGCAAATAATCAGGTAGATACAAGATCTACAAAGAATAAATAAAAGACCATCTCGGTGGGAAGGCACTAGCAAGTGGTAGTGGAAACTGGGACCTAGAAAGTAGAATCTTGAAAAAAGTTAAGAGAGCCAGGAGGCAGATTTAAGGAGAGACAGAATTCCAGACATCAGGGATACCTAATACAAAAGGAGCAGTCAAGAGATGAAGTACGTTCAAGGAACAAAAAGAAGGAGGGTCACTGGACTGTGCATTATGTGGAAAGATAGGAATAACCTGGCTTGGAAAGGTCTTTAAATGCCAAATGGAGCATTTGATATCTGGTCCTGGAAGTAATAGGGAGCAAGTAGATTTTATTGTTTGTTAATTGTTTCAGTTAGTTTTGTTTTGTTTTTTAGTGGATTCTCTAGGCTTCTCTAAATAACCCTTCATATCATCTGTAAACAGTGATGGTTTTGTTTCCTCATCGCCTATTTTTATTGTTTCAATTTCTTTTTCTTGTCTCATCATAGCTATAATTTCTCGTACAATGTTGAATAATAGTGATGATAATGTACATCTCCTTGCTTCACTCCCAACTTCGCCGTGAGGGCTTCAAATTTATCCTTGTTATAGATAATGTTTGATTGTGGCTTTAGACATATACAACAACATCATTTTAAGAAAGGCTCCATTGATCTTTATGCTTCCTAGTGTGTTTTTTAAAATAGGAATGGGTCTTTTATCTTGTCAAAGGCTTTTTCTGCATCTACTGAGGTATGATTTGTGTTATTATTGATAATCAATCAGGCTAACAGTTTTCCTAATATTTAACCAGCCTTCAATTCTTGGTATTAATCTCAAGTACTCATAGCATATGTTCTTTGTGATATATAGATAATTTCCAATAAAAAAACCCCCAACAACTTTCAGGGCCCCTTCTCCCATAGGACTGGCAATGATCTTGTTCCTTAATGTCCCTGGTCCCTTGGGGCCAGAGGTATTCTGTACTCTCTCTTGACTGAAAGTGTTTCGCTCTGCCCCTGAACCCAGAAGTGGGTATAGGTAATGGAGTTGGCAAACAGCTTCTGGTCCTACATCTGGTGCTAGAATGGGGTACCCTCTAAGCTTTTTCTGACAAGTTTCCATGTCTCTTTACCATCACTGACTTCGGAATTTTCAAAGCTGCTACTGCTACTTCTGTCATCACCACTTAATCACAAAACTGGTGTTTCTTTCACGTGGGCTCTTCCCTGTGTCATCGATCTCTCCAACCTCCTATGTTGTCTTGGGCTGGAATGACGTCATACCCTGACCTTTAGTTGGTTCTGCTGCTCCAGAATTTGATTTGAGGCATTATTTTAAAGTAGTTTGGAGGAAAAGTGATCTTGGCTTCACCCTCAGAAATCCTCTTCTCTCAATTTCCGGAAGCTTCTACCCCAATTCAGGTTGTCACCTCATCTCACCTAGACAATTACAATAGCCTCTTAACTATTTTTCCTGCTTTCTAGTCTCTCTCATCTCCATCTTCTTTATAGGTGATGAATTAATATTCTTAAAATGGAATTCTGACCACATAACATTCAATGGCTCGGTATTGTTTCTAGTATAGAAACTTCTGTGTGGCATTTAGAGCTCTTTGCAATAGTCTTCCAATCTGCCTTTCCAGGGTCAGTTCAAATCACTCTAATTCTTGCACTTCAGATATGGTATTATGCTAGACATTAGGGAAAAGACAAATAAAAATGATACAGTCCTTGCCCCTAACGAGATTATAGTCTCCTAGGGCAGAAGGAAAAAAGATATACTATTCACTGAAGAAAAGACTTATTCTTCAACCCTTCTTTCCATTAAACGCTCCCCAACAACTTTCAAGATACTCATTCTTGGATTGACTTCCTTCCTTCCTTCCTTCCTTCCTTCCTTCCTTCCTTCCTTCTCTCTCTTACTAGGTATGTTATTTGTTCAGTTTAGGAGGCTTCAGGTGAGGCACTTATTCCACTAAAACAGTTTGGCACCTATTCACACTACCTCAAGAGAGTAGCCCAGGGCACTGAGGATTAAGGGAACTGCTAGTCAAAATGAATCGCAGGCAGGACTTAATGCCAAGTATTCCTAACTCTGAAGCCAGCTCTCTTACTACATCCAATACCAATATTGGCAAAACAAACTTGGTTTTTGTCTGGGTGATGCCAAGCAAATAACTGTCTTTTTCTCGGCTAACTGTTCCGGGTGCCCCAAGTTCCTCACATCTACCAGGCACTGTGCTAGCTGCTCAGGACACAAACGCAAAGAATGTAACAATGATGCGATGAACTTTTATACACGTACAAGTATATACAAAATACAAAACTCTTCTTTGGAGGAGGCACTAACACCAAACCAGAAATTCCAAGAAGGAGAGATAAGGAAGCGGTATGTTCCAAACATAAGTGACAAGATGGGAGATGGGGTGTCACATGTGATAATGGCGGGAAGGCCGGCCAGCTTAACCCCACTGTAGAGTTTGGGAAAGTGTGTCATGTATCATAAAGCCAGAGAGATAGATTGGAGCAGACCAGGTTGTGAAAGGCCAGAGTTTGCTCTTTATTTTAGAGATAAGGGAGCCACTAAAGTTTGCTGAGCAGGGGAGTGAAAAGGTCACGGTTGTTCATTATTAGGACAATCACTCTGTAGCTATGTATGAAGGACACATGGGAGAGGGGAGAGACTTCAGGGATCAGCTTCCAAATAGGAAGCTACTGCCATAGTTCAGGTGGGAGGCAATAGGGGCCTCATCTAAGGTGGAGGCTGTGAATGAGAGAGAAAGAGAGAGACACACACAGAGAGAAAAACAGAGACACACAAAGAATCAGAGAGAGGCAGAGAGACAGAGATAGTGAGAACAAGAACTGTGGAGGTAGACATGCTAAGATCCGTCAATTAGTTGGCTACGTGGGGTGAAGGAGACTATAAATCTGGGTCACTGGAAGGATTGTTGGGGGGAGAGTTGGGGAAAATATATGATTTTTTGAGGGGGGGTTACTTTTCACTCTGGAACATAAAACATCTCTAAGGTTCTTGTGGCCTTTAAGACCATTGGTAACTGCACCATGTCCTATTACTCAACAGGAACATTAAAGCTTTAGCTGAAGTCAGATCTTCAACCACATTCCTGACAGAGGAAAAAAAAATTGGGCTGACACAAATATCAACTTCCTTTTTCAGTCAAGGTACTTCTGGTGGAAGTAGGCCCAGAAATGAGTAGGAGGGGGAAAAGGCAGATCAGATCTCATCAGAAAACTTGCACAGTGGTTAGCTTTTGGTTTTGTTTTTAGCAAACTCCAAATCTGCTCCCTTGTCCCAAAGCCTATCTTTTACAAACATTCTCCTGGCAATGTTGGATGATTGCAAAACTTGGGATACTGTAAGCCCTGAGGAATCAGTTTACCAAGCCTCGATCACCATGCATTTCTTAAATGCCTACTATATGCCCATCCTTAAGAGGTTTACATTATCTATAGGGCAATGATGGGGCATCTGCATTCAAATCTTGGCTTCGTCACTTATACTTATGAACCTTGGACAAGTCATTTCACCTTTTGGGGCCTCAGTTTTCTCTTCTATAAAATGAAGGAGTTGAACTGCATGACCTCTGAGGGCTTTTTCAAGTCTAGCTCTAGAAGCCTATGATCCATCATCCCATGATGGCTACAAGCCTGTATCAAATATGCAGTGATGACCTTCGTACAAGAATTAGCATTAGAGTTATATCATGTAAAGATGAAAAATAATATTCAATAACCAAGTATTATATTTTATAGCTTCATTAATAACAAACTAACAAAAAACTAGAGTGAAAAAAGTGCTAAACTAACTTCAGCCATCCGCATGAAGAAGAGAGCAAGAGGGGAGGAGCTACAGAACTTATAAAACAATAATGCGACCACACAAAAGTAGAGGCACAGGAGAAATTGAAGAGCATTTTGAGAAACACTAAGGGACTTCTGGGGAATGAAGTCCAAAGTTCAAAATCTCCATTTATATAATCGTTAAGGAAATATCAGATGAGAAATGCAGATTAGGTCTTCTGGGAAGAGTGAGGGATAAAAGAAGCTTAGACCAAGTATTCCACTAATCCCTAGGAAATGTAAAAAGGTCTAATGGGACACCTTCCACCACAATGGGAAAATCTCCCACAGAAGTACGATGGAAGAACATTAATAAGAATTGTTCAGAATGAAAAGATATGACCCATTAGAACATGAACTTGAAGTTCAGCCTTTTATTTTCTCCTGCTGTGGGCTTACATGAAACATGGAAAAATCAGGAGATCTGCTTTTAAACAACAAGCTCAATTCTCTTCCCTCTTTTGATAGAAAAATGATCAAAAAAGGCGTACATGAAGATAGAATTGCTTGTGTTACTATAATAATACATGTTAGTTTTTATGAGATATTTTCTGAATATGACCTAGAAACACACTTTTCCTGCCATATTCTTAGTTAAATCAAAGTTTCTGATCCTTCTTCTGAGCGAAAGGAATAAGAACGGCTATTAAGAAAAGATGTGAATATACATAAGGTGTTGCTTATCAAAAATTCAATGCTAAGATATTCCTAAGACAGTGCAGAAGTAGAAATCAGACTTGGTTTCATCACAGTTAGTAGTTATCAATAAATGACATGCACACTGATTCCCAAACCCGATAGTATGTTCAAACACTTTCCCATCAGAAGGGACCTTCAGATGGAATATTGAAGAAAGGCTGAATGAGAATAGCATTATATTATTCATGAACTAGATAATTTCCAAAAGGTCCCTTCTTCTGGCGTTAAAATATTATGATTCAGTGAAATGATTCCCCATATGTCTATGGGCTATTCATCAGGAAGCCTATATTCTACTTGTCAGTGATGTTACTAAGTTAGGTCAATGTGGCGTGAATGACTCAATGAAGGGACTCTCTGTGTCTCAATGTCATGATCTGGAAATGACCTAGAATAAAAATGTGTAGATGTCTCCAAGTCTCTTTCAAGTACTACTAAGGCAAGTGAAGCAGGGCACCAGTCTTGGAAAGAATGACTGCGGGTGGTTTCTGAATATGATTTTACTAGAACTACAAAGTTCTCTGAAGCTTTTCTTTCATTAGTGATCAAAGGTGGGGCAGAGGAGAACTGAAGAGATAGCCTCTTCCAGGAAAAGCATTGGTTATATCAGGGGCTGGCAACTTTTTTGGCCCTGAGAGCCATAAACGTCACATTTTTTAAAATGTCATTCCGTGAGAGCCGTGCAGTGCTCACAGTGCCGCTCCTGTAACAGCGCCTGAAAAAAATACGCACGTTCTGGCTCCTGCAGAAAGAGCTGTATCTGGCCCTCGAAAGAGCCAGATATGGTTTGAGAGTGATACGTTGCTGACGCCTGGGTTATATGGCATACCCTTGGCTAATCATGCACGTTAATAAAGATGGAGACTAATTACAATTAGATCACAAAAGAAGATTCTCACTGGACAGTTTACCAATCATTTATCTGCATGATGAGCAGAAGTTTGATTTGAGGTCCTGTATAGATACAGTTTTCACATAGAAGAAAGATTTGGCTTTTAAAAGAAGTCTGAAGGACAAAAGCTTTCGGCTACTTTCGCGAGTCCCTTGGGTGGGAGAGTTATATTTGCAGCCTGAAGCTGGGATTTCCTGAAGGGCAAAGCTTAAAAACATAAGAAAAGGGTTTGAGGCTGCTTTTCAGCTTGCTAAAAAAGCTGATGCTTATGGGGTGTCTGATAGGATGAACACTCTTATTTCGGGTGATGAGGAAGAGAGCTTTTTGGTCCAAGGCCATAGATTCCATAAAAGCTTATAGAGTTATTAATGGCCAGCAAGTGTAACTGATGCCTTTCATCCAATAATCCTTGCCTTTTTGTGCTAACTAAGTGGGCTGGATAATCATTACTGCTCCTAGACTAAGCAGAAAACCCATACTTATTCACTGGCAAAACTGGGACACAGCTGTGTGTGCAGGAAATCATTGGGCTAACAAGTTGCGCATCACTCTTGAACACATTCTTTTCACTTCAGTAGACTGTAGAGGGTTTACAGTACCAGCTCTGAATCCCTACATTATCCTGCCATGTGAGCCGAATTTTATAAGCCCTTATAAATCAATATTGTGACAATTATTTAAATTTCCCTTTACATTCAAGATGCCACTGTTAAGTTGCTTTATAAGAAAATCCCTCCCTAAAAGAACACACATACAGTTATCCCTTCCACCGTACGACTTTTTCTGTTGCGGTTTAAGTGGATATCTTAAGTTGGCGTAAGAAATTAAATGGGAATTCTGGAGGGAGTTTTGCAGAAGCCACAGATGCTATGTGAAGGCCAGCAAACAACCCAGCAAAAGTTTAGAGGCTCAGAAATGCATACTTAACCTAAGATTTATAATAAGGCACTTAAAACACCCCATAAAAGAAAAAAAAAGTGTGAAAGGAGGGCCAAAAAATTTTACATGGATTTTCCAGATCATCAGGGCGCTGTGCCCCTGGCCCTGCGATGTGGAAGGGATAACTGTCTTTACAGCCATGCATTGATATTAAACAATATTTTGAGTCTATTTACCAGAAAAACATTTCCCATCAAGTATTATATTTGAAAAATTCAAATGAGACGGCATAAAATAAGTTCTCTAGCATTTGTGTGAGCAGTTTATGAACTGAGTCATTAGCAAATTTCAATCAGATGCAAGGACTTCATTAGAAAAATAAGAGGGGGGGCAGCTGGGTAGCTCAGTGGATTGAGAGCCAGGCCTGGAGACGGGAGGTCCTAGGTTCAAATTCGGCCTCAGACACTTCCCAGCTGTGTGACCCTGGGCAAGTCACTTGACCCCCATTGCCTACCCTTACCACTCTTCCACTTATAAGTCAATACACAGAAGTTAAAGGGTTTAAAATTAAAAAAAGAGAGAGAGAGAAAAATAAGAGGGGAAAAATGATAGGGACTAGACCTGTGATTTCATTAGCATAGGGAACTTCTAAGAGAAGAAATTACCTCTACCACTCAGCACCTCGTCTGCAATTTATATATATTTGGACTATTTAATTTTCTTTTTTAGAAAAAATTTCCATGGTCACATGATCCATGTTCTTACTTAGAGAAATGTGGAGAGCACTGGGAAGTTAGGTGACTTCTTCATGGTCATACGGCTAGGACGTGTCAGAGATGGGACTTTAACCCAGGCCTTTCTGGATTAGAGGCTATCTATGCATTAGAGACAGCAAGTTGGCACAATGGATAGAGTGCCAGGCCCAGAGTAAAGAAGACTTCTTTTCTTGAGTTCAAATCTGACCTCAGACACTTAATGGTTGTGGCAAATCTGGGCAAATCTGTTTGCCTCAGTTTCCTTATCTGTGGAATGAACTGGAAAAGGAAATGGCAAACCACTCCAGTATCTCTGCCAAAACCCCAAATAGGGTCATAAAGTGTCAAAATGACAGAAAAGGATTTAGCAACTCTATCCACTCCAAAGCATGTATGTTTGTATCTATACATACTTATATACACAAAAAGTATATATGTATATGTTTAAATTAAGAATCCATTATCATCCAGTGGACGGATGTATAGTCAATTAAGGTCAATTGCTTGTTTAACCAAGAACTAATAGGCTGATATTTCCTTGCAAGCTCTAAAAATTGACTGTAGATTGTACACGTGAATCTTTGACTTTGGTTGATGGTTAAAAAAATGGTTAAAAAGGATTAGGGTTAAAAAGGATAAAAAATTTTAAAGTTCCAAAGGTTTACTGGTTGGTTCTTATATATCAAATTATCAACTAATACCATAAACAGAAGTATAGGAAGAATGAAATGAGAATCACGTCATTATTCTAATTTATTTTGGAAATGGAATGAAAATAGAATTAGTACAATTAAATATATGAAACGAAGATTGATGTTGAAGTTCATGGAACTTAAAAGTCATGAGTAACTGAAGGGTTCCTTCATAAAGTCCTCTGATTTCTCATTAAGGAATGGAGGTGACCCTGGAGTCCTGAAAACTATACCTACAGAGTAGAAGCTCTGAATAGGTCCTAAACCAAACTTTTAGGGTCTCTGACACGCTCCAAGCTCTTGAGGCCCAGCTTGAATAAGTTTGGAGAAGCTTATCACTGGAACCTACCTGGCTACCGGATGACTATTTTTCAGAGACTAAGCCAGGGATGGGTTTAGTCTCTTCACACCATCCGCCCACATCAGCTACGGTGCCAACCAGCAGAGGTAATTTCCCAGGAAAATTTCTTATTGGAGAATTAGTTTGAAAGAGTTTGGGGCACAGTCGAGGGAGCACAGATACACCTTCCTGATGTAACATACAAGAAATATTCATTCAATGGAGAATGCAGGCTCAAAGAGTAGTATTTCTTGCAGCAGAAAAGAAAGCTGGCTATAAACTCAAGAGAGTCAAACCGTGGAGGGAAGCCGACACTGGGTGCCCAACTAAGCTAATTGCTTGCCAGAAACACCGTGTTCAAGACTCCATTCAAAGAGAAAGGACATCAGTTCCAGAACCATGGATCAATGTGGATCAATTACACTTGACTCTTAGTCTGTGCCCATTTTCCATATAAATGCTATAGAAGAGAATGAGTCCTGGGCTTTTTGGGGAAAGGGTAGAGAAATATTTTATAGTCACTACTTTTTCTATGCCATCATAGTAAATGTAGGAGTAAGAATAGCAATAAGAAGAGTAAAAATAGTAAAAACAAGAGTTAGCTATGCAATATTGTTCACTGATCCACTGCGAATGACTTAGCTAGTCTGAGTATACAAAGACTAAAGACAATGCTGAAGGACCTATGATGAAAAATGCTATCCTCCTTCAGAGAAAGAACCGATGGAATCTGAACGTAGATCAAAGCATACTGTTTTTGTTCTGTGATTTTTTTTAATGTTTTCTTTCACAAAATGAAAAATAAGGAAATATATTTTGCACGACTGCACATGTATAACCTTTCTCCAATTGCTTCTTTCTCAATGAGGGAGGGTGGAATGGAATGGTAGAAGAGAATTTGGAATTGTAAAAATTATAAAAAAATGAAGGTAAAAATTATTACATTATTTATTTAAAATAAATATTTCAAATTAAAAAAAGAAAAAGAATTAGCTATGTCTACCGGTTGACTGTTAATGGAAAGCAAAATGGGGGTTTAAGAGCTCTTATGTTAGGACTGGGTACAAGATGCTCCTTGAAAATCAAGGTAGTTGCCCACCTGGGGACTCTACATGCAAATCTACTAGTGCCAAGTTCTGAAAGTATCCTAGGGGAGGCACTGTACCTGGGGACTTCAGTCTTTCTAAAACCTATCTTTGTGGATTTCCGTTATGGTTATATCACCATTTTCTCCCAGTGGCTGATCCCATTTGTGGTATATAAATAGGAAGAGAGAAACAATGGCTACCACCCTCTTTGGCCATTTAAAGAACATGGACAAACAGGAAAAGAAGTTATTCTTCTGTTAAGGCTTTCTCCTTGATGTGGTCCCATTTTATTTTAAGAAATAAGGAGGTACCCAGCTACTGCTGTTCAGAACCAAGCTCTGTATTATTTTCATACTAGGATTTCTAAGTGTAGAAGGAACATGAATAAATATGTGATTCTAGTTTACCCTCGTCTCCAAAAGGAATTTGATTTCAGCATAATTTGGGGAGATTATAAATGTCTTTTTGTCTTGAAAATCTACTTTATGAAGTAGGTGAACTACTGAAGGGATGGGAAAAGCCAAAGGGAGACAGATAGTTAGGGAACACTTAGGCCTCTGTGTTGGAATGAATGAATATTTTGGAGATGCAATTTTCATTTAAATTCTCATTTACTTTCACTCTATCACTCCTTAGTACTTAGATCCACTATACAAGTTTTAGAACAAACAGAAACAAAACAAAGGAAACCCCAAAATCTACTGGGATTCTACCTCCCAGTGCTAGTGAACCATTTGCCTCTGAGAGAGAGAAATAAAATTTTCATTTGTTAAAAGAAAAAAAAGCCTAGCGTGTCTGTATTTTACGTGTTTTAGTGGTCATTCCAAGTAAAAAAGATCATCTATATGCTTTTTTACACTAGTATAATTATATTCTTATTTTTCATTATGCAAAAGATAAAGATAATTGTCTGCTTTTATTAATATAAAACTCTTGTGTGGGCTATAAATGTTACATAGGGTTTTTCTCTTTCAATTTAATTTTATAGAAATAGCAATCAACGTTACAGACGAGTTTTGCATATTATATATTCAATCTGCTACCCACCGTTTTGGAAAGAGAAGCGTTAGTGGTTAAGAAGAACAGGCAATGAATCTAATTCAATCTCTAATGACTTCAACCTTGAAATCCACACCAAAGACAGTTTATATTTGAATTATTTGGCACAAGATGCCAAAAGACAAATATAAGTGTGTCCCCCCACACAAACTCGAGAGGAAATGTATTCTGCATTTAAACATGGCTCTCTTCATAGTAAATTAAAGAAGTTCTAATAACTCAACTGTATAGAGGGACTGACATTACCAAATAAAGCTATTATATTTTAAGGGAAGCAGCAGAGAAACAAAAAATGTGACTTCATTTAAAAAAAAAACCCACGCACATTGTAGTCTCATTGGTAGAGATCACAGCTCAGCTATACCTTATTATATGGCAATATTCCTGCCTACCTTGTCCACTAGACCTTCACAGATTTACCCTTTATGGTGGAGGTCTTCCTTTTGATCTTTAATCATTCCATAGGATGCACTGTAGGCATTCAGGTTGTAAATCTGTTATTCCTTACACCAGCTAAGTAACTAAGCTAGCTCTTTCTCGGATCATGCATTGCCTTTTCTTTTTTGTTTTTAAACCCTTAACTTTCTGTCTTAGAATCAATACTAAGTATTGGCTCCAAGGCAGAAGAGTGGTAAGGGCTAGGCAATGGGGGTTAAGGGACTTGCCCAGGGTCACACAGATGGGAAGTGTCTGAGGTCAGATTTGAACCCAGGACCTCCTGTCTCTAGACCTAGCTCTCAATTCACTGAGCCACCCAGCTGCCCCAGGATCATATTTTTCCTTAAAGTCATATATTCCTTGGAGGAAGGGAATGGAGGGAAGGAAAAAAATTCGATCATATAACTTAAAAAAATGTGTGGAAATGTGTTAAAAATGTAATTGGTAAAAAAAAATTAAAAAGAAGGCAGGTAATATTATATAGGTCACTCATATATTATCATATAACAAATATTTTCCTGTTTGTCATGTTTTGAAATAAGAAGCACATTGCTTACACTAGAGATAAATTCATAGAGGAAATAAAGTGAAGAATGGTATGCTTCAATCTACAAAAAATAAAATAAAATGACATATACTCCTTAAACCACTTTTTGGTTTATGTCCTCAATGCAAATAGCTGCTTCCTCTATGTGCCCATCAGTCTATTTGCACTGACCTGTTCAGTCATTTTGATTCTTCAAGCATTGTGGCATTCCAAAACTCCTAACTGTATAGAATCAATAAGAAAATGTGTTCTCTGAAAAGTGGGTTTTATGCCAATAAATAGTTTAGGATTGCTAAAAGCACTGTGTAATTTCTAAATGCAATCTAGCCTTCTCTCTTCTTCTCATTCAATAATGCCTCTCTCCTCCATTCTGCACATATAATATGCATATTTAATATATTTGTCTATATGTGCATATATATGTATACATACACACACACACATATATATATATATATATGTATATATACACACACACGTACAAAATAGATTGTGGTAGTAGTGCCCAAACTTTTCAAATATGAAAACTTTTTTGATATTATAAAAATTCATGGATCTTTCATATGAAAGCAGTCATACTGTTAGCATCTTTAGAGAACATATTTAAAATGGCAATCCTGGCCCATGAGTATTCACATAGAGTCCTTGTAATATCTCTGACTTTTGGGGGTCCACAGTCCATATCATGGGAACTAGCCATTTACCTAAGCTGTTATTGTGGCCCCAAATATCAATTATACTTTTGATGAGAGCCAATGTAGTTCCATCAAGGACAAAAAGCAAATAGGTTAAGTGCAGAGCTTATTTAAAATCACCAGTTCCTAACTGGAGGAATTCCATGTGAACTGGAATGACCTCCAGGAATGGATGCAGAGTGAAAGGAGCAGAGCCAGAAGAACGTTGTACACAGAGACTGATATACTATGGTACAATAGAACATAACGGACTTCTCTACTAGCAGCAATGCAAGGATCCAGAGTAAGGCTGAGGGACTTATGAGAAAGAAAACCAGCCACATTCAGAGGAAGAACTGTGGGAGGAGAAATGCACAAGAAAAAGAACTGCATGAAGACATAGGCTGATGGGGATATTATTAGGGATGTAGATACTAAACGATAACTCTAGTCCAACTATCAATAAGATGGAATTAGGGCTTAATCAATGATACATGCAAAACTCAGTGGAATTGTGCATTGGCTAAGGGGGGTTTGGGGGATTTGGGGGAGAGGGGAAAGAACATGAAATATGTAACTAGGGGAAAATATTCAAAATAAAAACTAAAAAAATTAAATTAAAAAAAATTTTTTAATGTTTTACAATTATAAAAAATAAAATAAAATAAAACCATCAGTCCTTTATCCCAGTTCTTAGTGTTGGGGTTACATAGCCCAGGGAGAAAGAGGAAAGATAGAGGCAAGTTTGAATATAAGATAAAGACAGTTTTCCTTTTGAGGATAATTTGCAACTTTCAGTAGAGAAAACTCTCAAAAGGAATACTTCCATGCTTTCACAGTTGGCCTTTGAAAGCATAGAATAAATGGATGACTAGAAAATACTGCTTAGGCATGTGACTTACAGGATATTCTACATTAAACAAAGTACATTTGAAACTTGTCCTATGATTCAGAGAATTTTCTATCAATACTCTTCTTCAAAATTATGCTCCTTTATCATTAGTATCTTCTTCCTTCACTTAGGGAAAATGATCTAGTTCTACAGCTTGTGTCAAAAGCAATTTAGAACACAGATTCTTTTTTTCAGGGCACAATTTTTCTTGTGTAGCTAGCTTCTAATCTTAGAATTTTTTGAGATTTTACAAGTGTCACTGGAACAATTTTGTCTTACTATTTCTCTACCCAGGCTATTTGTGCTATAGCCAGATGGTGATATTGATCCACTAGCGGGAGGGAGTGAGTGTGTGTTTGGAATTCTTCTTCAGCCCTAGGACTGATCATTAATATTGAGTCTTAACACAGATTAGCTGAATGGTAGATTTAATCTCCCATTTAGATTCTTTCTTCCTTGTGGCCCTCCCTTCTTCTTGGGCCCAATAAGACAACTTTGAGAAAAATGGTTGTTCCAGGTTTAGGGATACAGTAAATACCTTGGAACTAAGTGAGGTGATTAGCCTTCTGGGGAATTCGATCTATCCTCTTGGGTTAACCAGATATAATCATCTGCCTCTCTTGTTGGTAATAGTAGATGTTGTCTAAATCTGCACATAATGAATTTATTAGATAAGCAAAACTGACCAATAAGAAACCTGCCAGATTTCTACAAGTCTATAGATACCGGATATCCTTACCACTTCTTAAAAAAAAAGGAGCCCGGGTTATTTTGGAAATGCATTAAGGATAGGAAAGGAACAATTAGCGTTGTCCTTATAATACCTGGGACTTGATTTCTTCTTCTATTGTACACCTGAGGCTGGACAGACCTTTGCTCACTAGACAAGCTGCCATCCATGTTGCTTTTATTTCTATCACTTCTTTTTTAAAAAAAAAAACTTACCTTCTGTGTTAAAACTCAATATTAATGATCAGTCCTAGGGCTGAAGAGCGACAAGGGCTAGACGACTGGGGGTAAGTGACTCGCCCAGGGTCACATAGCTAGGAAGTATCTGAGGCCAGATTGGAACCCAGATCCTTCTGGCACTGTATCCACTGAGCTGCCTAGTAGCTGCCCCTATTTCTATTACTTCTAACACAGGCTATTTTTAGGATGGCTTTTCCATTCAGGAAACATATCCAGATCTGCATTATTAAAGATCGATTTATATCAACTCTTCATTGTGCTGTTATATAGCTACCTACTTTGTTAATCTTCTACAGATTGCCCCTGGAAAAATTACCAAATGTGATCACTCATTTCATTAGGGGAAAGGAAAGTGAGAATCGGAGAGGAAGGATAATATTCAACTAATAATATTCTGATGACCAAATAAGTGACATTTGAAAGGTAATAATTATATTTGTAATTGCTCAGACTTAAGAATCTTGTGGGTTTTTTTTTCATTTTTGCAAGCAGATGGAGCAATGACTCATTAATAATAATACATTCATTTCATTCTGTAGGCACTTACAAGGAGAAAGATGTCATCTGTCATCAATGGAAATGCAACCAGCACTAGAGAGTACTCAAAGATTATTTATTTTTTATATTCAAATGAAAAGGGTTTAAAGTACTTCCTGATGTGACATCCCGATTAATTACCTATAATCATACAGGGGCTGTAAGGAGGAATCAAAGCTCTTTATTTTCCTATAGTCATCTTTGCTATAATAATTTTTAAAATCTTCCAATGCACATGAACTAAATATTTCTGCAAAAGAAATCTTGCACTTATCAAAGTACCTGCCACATACTAAGTGCTTAATTAATGTATATTGACTGACTTCTTTCCAATCCTCTCCTGCTTATCAAATTGCCCAGGTCAGCCTCATTCAAACCCAATTTCTATTGAGTGAGGCAGGAGCTTTAGAATTCCCTTTTCCTGTAGCTGCTCCTGCCTCCCATAATCCTTCACTTCTTTCCCATAATCCTTCACCAGCCTTCTTGACAGTAATGGTTACAACTTAAATTAAAAAAAAAAAACAACCAACCCTCACATGACCCTATCATTTCCACAAACTATTGTCCTACACCTCTCCTTCCCTTTGCACCCAAACACCTAGAGTTGTACGTATTTTTGCCTCCACTTTCCCATTTTTCGCTCTTTTTTTGGGGCCTCACAAGCTAGCTTCCATTTCGATCACTTGACTGAAATGACCCTCTCTAGAGTCTTCCAATTATTTTTCTTCCCCCTCCCTTCCCAGTGTAACTTTGTAGACCTCTCTGCAACATGAGACACTGCTCATCACCCCTTCCTAGACACTCTCTCTAACTTTGCTTTACCAAACGCCACTATAATCAGTTTTTCTCCTGATCTCTCTGACCACTGCTTCTTAGTTCGCTTGGCAAGATCATCACCATATTTCACCCCCTCCAACTTGGTGTGTATATCTCAGCAATTCATCCTAGGATCAGAGATATAGAAGTAGAAGAAAACTCAAAACCCATCAAGTCCTACACCTTCATTTTACAGATGAGGAAAATGGGTTGAAGGGGGGTTTAGAGACTTGCCCAAGGTCACCCAGGTAGCAAGCTTCAGGGACAAAATTTGAATGGAGCTCTTCTGTGCCCAAGTCTAATACTTTTTCTTCTACGACACATTATCTCCTTGTCTGGGGTCTTCTATTCTTTCTCTTTTTTTTTTCTTTTTTTTTTTTAACCCTTGTACTTCGGTGTATTGTCTCATAGGTGGAAGATTGGTAAGGGTGGGCAATGGGGGTCAAGTGACTTGCCCAGGGTCACACAGCTGGGAAGTGGCTGAGGCTGGGTTTGAACCTAGGACCTCCTGTCTCTAGGCCTGGCTCTCACTCCACTGAGCTACCCAGCTGCCCCTTCTATTCTTTCTCTACAGTTTTTCCCTAGTGATATTGCCAGCATTCATCCGGGTATCATTTCTATGCAAGTAATTCTCTTATCTGTGTACCTTGTCCTAGTCTCTCTTGGGCTCCAGTCTGATACTTCTAACTGGCTTCTGTACTTCTCCAATGCAACATATCAAAAACCCGAACTCATTATCTGGTTCTCCTCAAGCCCTTCTTTCCTCCTAACCCATTTCTGTCAAGGGCACTCCCATTGTTCCACTCGCCCAGGTTGTCAATCTCTTGAAGTCGTCTTTGGCACCTCACTGCTCCATGCCTTAAGTCTCTTCTGATGAAAATAATCCTTCACACAGCTGCCAAATTTATAATCTTAAAACACAAATGACCATGTGACCTCCTTGCTTAAGAAGCTTCGGTGGGCTCCCATTGCCTTCTGGATGAAAAACAAAGTCCTCTGTTTGTCTTTTGAAGACCTTCATAATCTGGCTCAAGTGGATCTCTTTTAGGCCCCAGATAGAAGATTCCCCTTAGAGATTCTGCATTCTAGCCAAGATGGTCTACATTTTATTTCCTCTAAATAGCATTCCATCTAGCAAGTCTATGCTTTTGCCTGAGCTCTCCCCCCTTTTCTGAATTATCCTCACTCACGCCTCTTGGAAACTTGAAATTCCTCTAAGGTGGTCTTCCTGAGGCTCTGTCTCCTTTGATACCAAGAGGACTCGACCATTTTGGGGTCATGGATCTCTTTGTTAATGTGGTATGGCTACTGGACCCTTTCTCAGGATCATGTTTTTAAATGGAAAAAAATAAAATACCAAAGATCTCAAAGGAAACCAGGTACACTGAAATCTAGTTATCAAGTTATCCAAAAGGTTCATGGAACTCACGTTAAGAACTTTTATTTGAGAGGCTCTTCCTAATTACCTCAGGTCATAATTCTCCCTCAGAAAATAAGAGCTTAGATATCAAATTACTAGAAAATATTTTCATTTAAAGTTTTTAATCAA
>NC_058136.1:45682668-45701247 GCF_016433145.1 Gracilinanus agilis
GGGAAGAACGTGGGATTTGTACCATGTCCCTTCCTCCTCCTTCCCGTTCAGAACTGCTTAGTATATCAGGAAGCTCATAAAGAAAGAAGATCAGCACTTGTGTTTTACTTTATTTTTTTAATTTTTATTTTTTTTAAACCCCTAACTTCTGTGTATTGGCTCCTTGGTGGAAGAGTGATAAGGGTGGGCCATGGGGGTCAAGTGACTTGCCCAGGGTCACACAGCTGGGAAGTGTCTGAGGCTGGATTTGAACCTGGGACCTCCTGTCTCTAGGCCTGGCTCTTAATCCACTGAGCCACCCAGCTGCCCCCATGTTTTACTTGAGAAAAGTTAACATCTTAGCAATTAAAAACTGTAATTGGAACTTCCCTGGAAAAGATAATCTGAATTTGTTTTCGGGATTTCTAAAGAATACTTTTGGAAATTCGGTTTTCCTTTTTATATGAGAATAAACTATGGCTAAATACTAAGTGTGGTCATATTAATATTCAGCACTCTGTGAGCAAATACGCATTCGTACATTTAAGACAAACTGAGAAAATCTAACAAATCTTAAAGCAGCTAATCAGCAGCCAAGCAATTTATCAATTCTTTCCACTCTGTTTTTTAGGTCCGATGCCTCCATCAGCCATTTTTCAGTTGTATTTGGCACTTGTTCTCTGCTGTTCATGGTCATTATGTGAGGATATGCCCATTAATATACTGCTCTCAGCTCGCATAAAATTAAGAATGATGGAGGCCAAATATCTGAATGCAGATTTGGAAAAGGAGACTTCATGGTGAGCCGGCTTTGAATTTGAGGTGAGCTTTTGGTTTGCTTTGCTTTGTTTTGGAAATAGTTCCATAATGTAAAATGTGGATTGTATAGATCAGTTTTTTAGAAGGAATGTGACTTAGTCTACCCAGATTGAGGCTGGGGACAGTCCTGGAGAGATAGTCTAAAGGTGTTTGATTTTCAAAAGTCTATGTAGTGGGCAGCTGGGTAGCTCAGTGGATGGAGAGTCAGGCCTAGAGACGGGAGGTCCTAGGTTCAAATCTGACCTCAGACATTTCCAAGCTGTGTGACCCTGGGCAAGTCACTTGACCCCCATTGCCTACCTTTACCACTCTTCTGCCTTGGAGCCAATACACAGTATTGACTCCAAGACGGAAGGTAAGGTTTAAAAAAAAAAAGAATAAATGCTAGAGATACCCACAATCGTTGTCTCTGGAACGAACACATTTTGATTAATTTGGAGAGGTCCTACACAGAGTCTCCTCAGAAATAAAACAACAACAACAACAACAACAACAACAACAACAACAACAACAAGAAGGTAGCAGGTAAGCACAGCCTGGAGCTTGCACATATGGCTGTGCACAGAAAATCTGTCTGAAGAGTAAGGTGAGATTCATGGTGCTGAAAGACTTTTCAGTTCAGGAGTAGGCGCTCTCCCATCAATTTGAAAAACGAAAAGACATTTATATAAGTACAAAAAACATTTTCTTAAATACCTTACTATTAAAAGTCAGCAATGCGGGATTGGAGAGGCCTAAAAAAGAGTACTAGAAACTATCTTTCTTTCATTTATTCTCTCTTCATCGCCATTTTGCAATTCATCCATCTTCCCCTAAAAATGCTATCAGCATGCCTATAGTTAATTCATTATAGGCCATTGCTTCCATTCATGCTCATATTTGCAGAATATAGGCATCAAAAATAATCAGATTTGAAAAGATATATTTGGATTCTAACAGAGCATAATTTATCATGGCTATGAACACGCCTCCCACCAACCGAGCTATTTGAAAGTTGGAAGATGAAATCGTCATGACTAAAGAACTTAGAGGGAAATAGATAGGCACATTTACGTGCTGAATGGGAAGTGGGTAAGAAAGAGCTTCTTGGTCACATCTGCAGACTCTTTTTTAAAAAAAAAATCCTTACCTTCCATCTTGTTATCAATATTGGCTCCTAAGTGGAAGAGTGGTAAGGGTTAGGCAATGGGGGTCAAGTGACTTGCCCAGGGTCACACAGCTGGGAAGTGTCTGAGGCCAGATTTGAACCTAGGACCTTCCCTCTCTAGGCCTGGCTCTCCATCCACTGAGCTACCCAGCTACCCAGCTACCCCCCACATCTGCAGACTCTTGATGATACAAATTCCATTTCATTCTTCTCTCCTTGCTCTCTTGATGGTACCAAAGTCACTATGGCCCTTGACATGTCAAAGGAGGAACAATTGACCAGGAGTCACTAAACTCTGCAGAAATATCACTGATTCACAGAGGGTTATGAGCTGTTCATCAATAGTTAAAAGTAAAAAAAAAATTTTTTTCCTTCTTCTTCCAGTTTACTAGCTATAATTATATTCTATGCAAAAAAGGGATTAACATGGTTTTTAAGAATGAAGTAGCAATGGTTGTTATACAAGACTTTCCAATTAGCTAGAGATCTAAGGACATAATTCTTTACTTCATGTAGCTCAGTGGTTCCCAAACTTTTTTGGCCTCCCACCCCTTTTCCAGAAAAAATATGACTTAGCGCCCCCTGGAAATGATGAAACTATTTATTGAACTCAGAATAGAATGTAATACAAAAAAAGTGTGGCCATCACTGCCTCCCTGGATTGCTGCAGCACCCACCAGGGGGCAGTAGCGCCCACTTTGGGAATCACTGATGTAGACCATGGCTGAGCTAGGAACAGGAACTAGGATGTGGTGGAACATATACTCTATTATATTAAGAGAAGGGACAACTCTCAATTTCTTTTGTCCCTTTGTTTTAATTTAGAAGACAACAGGGCCTATTAATGCCAATAACTTTGATTTTCTTCAGCTCCCTCTAGCATTTGATCAGACAGTTAGCAGAGTGTGCAGAGGCCTATAACTTCAATCAGTGGGACTCTATTACTCCGAATGGCCCATCGAATACCTGTATGCCTGTATCATAGAAAGTCTCGTGCTTTGAAAGGCATTATAACCAGAATCTCATCATAACCTTAAAGTTTCAGTGGGTTAGAGCCTTGGTGTCAAAGTCAGAAATAAGGGCAACTAATGTATACACAAGGGTCCCTTGCAGGTCAAATATTAAGCATCCCTTATCTTTTAGGCATCTTAGGTCACTCTCTACTGGCCTATTTCCAACACTTAAAAACAACAACAAAACCCTACTTCATCCTGCTACCACTTCTCCTCTCTTCTCCCCATTGAAAAATCCATTGATGTAAAATACCCCTTTCTCCTTCTTCTCAGTTGCCATCTCCCCATCTTGCAGTTTTCTGCTCCAACCACTTTACTTCAAGGGCTGCCTCAAAAGTCACCAGAGACCTCCTTTTTTCAAGCTTTCATTGCCTTCGTGAAGTCATTAATAGCTCTTTCCTCGCCTTCAGAGACACCACACTCTCTTGGCATTGATCCATTGCTGACTCCTTTGTAGACCACTCATCCTTTTTCTAACTTTGTTGGAACGGCCCCCTGCAATTCTGATCTGGGCCCTTTTTCCTTCTCTTCATGTTTCCCCCCCACACCAATACTTTATTATTATTTTTTTAAACCCTTAACTTCTGTGTATTGGCTCCTAGATGGAAGAGTGGTAAGGGTGGGCAATGGGGGTCAAGTGACTTGCCCAGGGTCACCCAGCTGGGAAGTATCTGAGGTCAGATTTGAACCCAGGACCT
Organism: Gracilinanus agilis; assembly: GCF_016433145.1. Classification (NCBI taxonomy): domain Eukaryota; kingdom Metazoa; phylum Chordata; class Mammalia; order Didelphimorphia; family Didelphidae; genus Gracilinanus; species Gracilinanus agilis. The sequence continues at coordinate 45,686,325 of NC_058136.1, forward strand.
CCCATCTCTAGGCCTGGCTCTCAATCCACTGAGCTACCCAGCTGCCCCTGGTACTATGATTTTTTTAACTATTTCCTCTCCCTTATCTCTTATCTTAAATGAGCTTAGGAAGTCCTTCTACTTTTTTACTTTCATCTAAGAGCTCTAGGAGGAATTACATTCCCTTAGTGATAAGATGGCAAAGATTGCAGGGATTTAAGTAGTCCAAAAACTGAGCATTTGTGCTTAATAAATACTGATGAGGAAGGCAGAAAGGGAATGCCAAGTCACAATTCCCTTCTCTGTGAGAAAATGAAGAACAGCTCTTTGCTGTCGGGGATTGTTTGTTTTCACTGTCAAAGTCACTTGGGGGAAATGCTATAAACTCTATTATTGACACATTACAAGGAGTGATTGGGAAGCCTAGCTCTATGGTGCCCTGGGGTGTTTCCAGTCATCTGCAAGACTTCGCCGTTTCATTTAAACACACACCATACAGTATTTGGGACTGTCCTAAAATCAAACATCAGTGGGGATGCTGGAAGTCCCAGAGGGTTAGAAATAAGTGGCTTAAAGAGAAGCCAAGGAGGCTGAATCAGGTGGCAAAAAGGCACTGAATGTTCACTTAAAGAGTTAAGAAATAGGAATCGCCTTGCGCTTTTTCCTAATTACAACAAACTCCATCTCATCAACTACTGCGTTTTTGAATAATGAAGAAAAGTGAACTGCTAGTGACTGTTGAGCTCAGTAGAAATGCAGACAACCTTTACAGGATTCCAAAGTGAGATCATTATATGCCTTCTTTGTTTTGCTCCAGTCATCCTGGTAATAATGTGTATTTTTATAGGTTGGGAGAACAACTTAAAACTAATGTGTTGTTTTTATTTGTTACTTCTAAATTTGAATTTGTCTATTATAATGCCATAAATGGATTTTCATCTAAAGGCATTATCTTGTGTCCTTAGACAGATGTATGTGCATACATTTGCTTCTTAAGTATCTAAACATTTATTCCCAGTGGTATTTCCTATTCGAACAACTGTTATAAAGCACATAATTCATTTCCATGTGTCCCACAGTGTCAATGGTGCTGCCTTTGAATTTTTCAGATTTCTAACAGACGTGCTAACTGTGTACTTTCCCCAATGTACGTTGCAAAAACAAAAACAAAAAAAGATTTAATTACTATTCGAAAAGGTCAAGTTAATTCTTTTTCCTCGAAGGAATGAGTAGAACAAGAATTCATTTGCTATGATTTCATACTGGTACTAGGGCTTCATATATTCTTATGGATACTTCCTCATTCCATTTAACTAAACTAAATGATTTTAATGAGCTATTAAGTAAATTAATATTTGAGCTCCTTGGTACTTGACTTTCCCTTAAATTTTTTTGGCTCATATTCCCTTTAAAAAAATCATTATTGGTTTATTGATCAACTTGTTTCAATTACCTTTTTTCAGGGTATGTTCTGGACCAGTGATTCCCAAAGTGGGCGCCACTGCCCCCTGGTGGGTGCTGAAGGGATCCCGGGAGGCGGTGATGGACACAGGTGCATTTATCTTTCCTATTAATTGCTATTAAAATTTTTTTAAAAATTAATCTCCAGGGCCACTAAGTTATATTTTTTCTGGAAAGGGGGTGGTAGGCCAAAAAAGTTTGGGAACCACTGTTCTGGAAAGAGAGTTCAAGAACTTTAGATACCAAATTTAAAACTAGGACTTTTCACATCTAACTGAAAAATTCATAGCCTCAGATTCACATATAATTGCTCTTCACTTATCTAAAGATACAAGCTGTGTTTACACAATATCAAACAAAAATTCATTCAATAGGAAAAAAACAAGCTAGCTATTTGATAGGGTATAGACAAAAGAAATCTACTCTTCAAGAACTTCTTGCCTCATTCAGCTACAACCTTGGTGTGAGGCCATGTTCAGTGAAGTATGTTCCCAAAGATTTTTGGTCAGATGGCTGTAGCTTGGGTTAAATGAGTTAATAAATTTCACTCAAAGTTTAAAAGGAAAAAAATCCAAATAACACATTTTGTAAACCAAATTATTTGTCAAAGAATTAGTGACACAGTCTACATTCTGATACATTTTTTTGGTTTTCCAAACTAAAATATTTTTATAGATTTGCATCTCTTACAAGAAAGAATGCTATAATATTTAGAATTTTGTTGACTTCTATTTTTTCATGGAATATTCTCTAAATGTTCTGCTAGATGCCCAGATGGCTTCACACATCTTCTAAGAACTTGTTGACTACTTTGAATCAGAGAATGGTAATATAAAACATGTGTACAAAGGAAAACTGGCAATGATCCTCCATTAGGTTTTAGTTAATATTTCAATAAACTAAATTGAAAAATAATATATAACCTATTTTTAAAATATTTTTTTAATTCCATGATTTGTAATTTATTGAACATAGGTCTAAGGAATGGCAAGTACCTTTTTATCCCCTCAGAAATTAAACCTGTGACTAGCAGTGTCTTATTGCCCCAAACCTTTACACACTTTTTTTTGTTTCAAAAAAGCCATAAATGCTAAAATAAATTATATTTTAACGGATAGAGAAAGGCTTGTTATTGACATGGGAGCTATTTCTGAGCTAACTCTGCATTAGAGACCATAAGCTCAAAGTTGAAATTGGAATTAGTCGAAATAGGAAGAAAGAATAGGAGAAAATAGATGTTGTACAACTTAAAACATCTTAACTCCAGAATATTGAAAGAAATTTAAAATAAAAAATGAGAAATGAACAGAAATGACATTGATACCAACTCTGATAATTTTATCCATAAATTTAACCAACATAAGTTAGTTGCCATAACAAAGAAACCAAAGAGCATAGAAAACACCTTAGTAAGCATACATTTGACTTACTTGCCAAATGGAGAATGATGACTACCAAGAGACAGTAGGTAAGAATATAAGCCCATTAATAAAATTTTAAGATGAAGGATGATAGATGATTAAGAGTAGCATCATTTCTCAGAGTAGTAGAAAGTAAAACCAGTTCAAAGAAAGCTAGGAAAGATATCCAAAGTCATTGCCAAAGGATTTAAAGATGACAATGGAAGGACTAAAAATGGAAGATAAATATGAAAAATTTTGAAATCATTATAACAAGCTTTTTTTTTCCTCATCAAGGACAGTGAAAACACCACAGCCCCAAATGTGCTTATAAAGGAGTTAGAAATGGCACAAAAGTAAACAAAGATAGGGAGAGCAGTAAGGCTGAATCAAGAATGTAAAGGAGATCCTTACAGAATGTGATACAATTAGGAGGATGTTAAGAGACAAATAGAGGTTGAGAAGAAGTGTGGAAAAATCTTAGCTCTTGTGAATACTGAGAAAAGGTCAAGGAGAGAACATGAATAACCATCAACCTATATGCCTTGTCTACCATTTATCCAAAATCTTTAAGACAGCCATTTATATGTAAATTAACAGTATCCTTTATGAACATATCAGTGGGGAACCAGTAGGCTTTTACAAGTGATATTCAACAATAGACTACATATTTACCATCTCACAATTAACTGAAAGTTGTAGAGAGTGCAAAAACTAACTGTACTTTCTGTCTGTTGACTAGAAAATAATTATTTGATTCAGGAAAAGAAAATGCTACTTTACAGGTTTTTTAAAGAAGTGACTCCCATCCATACATCAAAATCATTTAAGGTTTCTAAGAAGATAAAACAAAAGCAATAATCCTGTTTAATGATTCACTGATAATAAATGTTTATCAGGTAAGATGTATGGTTGCCAAAGGAGTTTATCGCTCTGGAGGAGATCCAGAGTAGATTCAGGGTAGCAGACATTGTCTGTGGATGATAACACTCCAAAAGCTCCTTTCTTGTATATGACTTTGTGCCAATTACGTCCAGTTGTGGAACTTTGCAGAGCCTCGAGGAAGAGATCTATGATCATTAAAAGGAATTTAGTCCAACCACTAACACAGGAGAGTCCAAAGAGATGCCACTTATTGTCCAGCTTTCCACATGCATTTGGATGAACAAGGCATTAAAGCTTATATATGAGTATGCATATTTGAGCCAACAGTCCAGATGGATTATGAACTGGGCCTACAGCTGAATATGAGTTAAGAGAGTGAACTGCATTGCCTTTGATAAACTGACTCCCACTTTCCCTTTAGAACAAAGGGTCTTCTTTTTTTAACACCAGCATACTAGTACTGTTGCTAAGTGGTAACCTAGAATACTACTGCCTATGAAGAATTAAAAAGGAACATCCCAGAAAGGCTTATTGTAGGCAGGCTGCAATATATAACTTCAAAGAAAAAAAATAAAAATGTAACTAATGACTTATATGATAAGAAGACGCAGAATTGTGATTCTAAACCCGATTCTCATTGGCAGGGAGGAACTGATTGCTGGTGATGGATGATTTTTAAAAATCCTATAGGAGAAATGAGCATTCCATCTTAGAATTTGGGATAGGTACGAGAAGGAAGAAAAGTTGGCTGAAGAATAATTTGGAGAAAGCAGATTTCAAAGGATTCAGAGACAGGAGAGGTAAATCACTTCAAACAAAACAAACTTTATAGGGGAACTCAGACCAAGAGAGATGGGAAGGACTCAGGAAGGAGGTCTGAAGGAACAGAAAAAAACCCTAATTCTGATGAAGAGGAAAAGAAGTAGTTGTTTAAAGCAGTGACCTCCAAAAAATTTTAAGTCACATATTTTTATCATGAAAAATATAGCATGTACCACACATACATATATTTATACAAATAGTTAACTCTTGAGTTCCATTTTTAAAAAAAAAAACTCTTACCTTCTCTCTTGGAATCAATACTTGGCTTTGGAAATATTTCTTGGCTGGCTCTGCTTTCCAAGGCAGTGGCTTTCCTTTCCCCCTTTCATTTGCAGTGAGGTGGAGCGAGTTGTGTATGATGAGCAGGTAAGGCTGGGTTGTGGAGAATGGCTTGCAATCTACATCATAAATTTCATTATCTTAAGCCCTCAAAAAACTCATCCCTGTTTGAAGCTTCTCCATTTCTGCTGATGGCACCACTCTCCTTCTAGTCACCGAGATTCTCAACTTCAGTCATCCTTGACTCCTCACTCTCACTGACTCCAGAAATACACCAACGGTCCTAAACATATTATTTCTCCCTTCACAACATCTCTTGCATCTGTTCCCTTTCTACTCATTCAGCCTCCATGCTAGGCCAAAGACCTCAGGACCTCTTACCTGGAGTACTGAGATGGTCTTCTAATTAGTTTCCCTGTTAAGACTATCTCCCATCAAGTTGCTAAAAATAGGACCAAAAAGAGCTATGATGAAAGGTTAAAATGTGATTGGTCCAAAGAAAGCACTAGTGTATTATAAGAACATTTGAGGAGTAAGAGATCACTTTTAGTTAGAGGTGACTGGGGGGATCGAAGAAAGTTTTAGTGATAAAGTGACAGCATATATGAATCTTCAAGGAAGAAAAGGACTTTACCACAGTGACTGGCAAATAGAAAGGGCTTAAGAAATGCTTTTTGAATGAATGAACAGGTGAGCATGTGGAGGTAATGCTTTAGGAACAGGTGATATAGGAGAGATAAAGCCAAGATCCAAGGAATAGTCAGTACTCTATCTTGTTTGCATAAATATATAGATAAGATGGTGCAGCTGGGTGGCTCAGTGGATTGAGAGCCAGGCCCAGAGGTCCTGGGTTCAAATCTGACCTCAGATACTTCCTAACTGTGTGACCCTGGGCAAGTCCCTCAACCCCGATTGCCTAGCCCTTACCACTCTTCTGCCTTAGAACCAATACCTAGTATTGATTCTACGATGGACGGTGAGGGTTTAAAAATAAATATATAGACAAGGAAACTAAAATGCACATGGTAGCAATGTGACTTGCCTAAGACTGTAAAGCTGGGACTTCAATCTGGCTTCTTTGATTCTACATCCAAAGGAAAGACATCTGGCTGCCTCTTTGGAAAACGATACGGTAGACTATGTGTCGCTCTAAAGCGACAACGTATTAATTGTCCGTAGCATGTTTTCCTTTCAAACAAGGTCAGCGTTAAACTGACCAGAGAAAAGACAACATTTAATCTGAAGGAATGAATCCCCGACGTTTGAGTTGCAGACACTTTGTGTCAACTGGATGAAGAGTGTATTTTGGGGCCAAGGAAATTTTCAGGTTCATCTCAAATTACATCGTATAAAGCATAAAGCAATCAGCTCCGTTGTCTAACCCAAATGCCAGTCATTGATAGAACTGATTGAAAATGTGGCAGTGCAATCGCATTGATGGAACTGATGGCTGCGAAAACCAGCAACTATACTAAGCACAAAGTGCTGAAGTCCCAGCTGTCCCTATATCTCAAGCAGTACATATAGAGAAGTGGCAAGTGCTCTGTCGAAATTTCCCATCTGTACAATTCTTATTTTCCCTAGTTTTATCCGAATCATAGTGTTAACCTATATGTGAAGAAGATACTAGGCACATCTTTGCCTAAATCTCCAAGGAACTGTGCACTAAATGAACAAAGAAACGTGTGAATCGCATGAGCCTGGGGTCCCAGGAACCGGCTACCGTCATGACAAGAGATCCTCGCATAAACTCATGGTGTGAAATGGAGTTGAAATTTTTTAACAGGTGTATATATACTGGCAACTTGGAGGAAGGAGAACCAGCCTTCCCCATCCAGTATGGCGCAAAGCCAAATCAACTTAGACATCTATCTCCAAAATCCTTGCAGAGGTAAGATTGATCAGGGAAGGCTGCTTGTAGGAGGTGAATCTTTAGCTGAAGCTTTAATGAAGAAAGACTTTAATAACCAGGGAGGAAAAGGGAAGAATGTTCCAAGTGGAGGAACACGCGTGATGTGTTCATGAGAAGGACAGAACAATTGAACCGGCATACAGGTGGGAGTTCGTGTGAGTGTGTGGTGGTGTCAGGCTGGAGAGACAAGTAGAAGGCTGGTTATGTAGATGTTTGAATGGCAGGCCGAGGAGTCTAGACTTTCTGCTCTATACAATACAGAGCCACTGAAGGTTCTTGAGCACATTCAAAGGGCAATGACATATTTATCATCTCTTTTCTCCTTCACAAATAGCTACCACAAAAGGACAATTATTTACGTATCCAACAACTTCCAATAATAAGCAATAAATAGCAGGCAATTCAATCTACAATATTATGATAAGCTCCTAAATTTTCTTTTAGGGCAGAAACAAATTATCCAAGAAAGAAGGTTGAAAATATTTTGATTAGAGAATATGACATGGGCTGCAATTAATCATGTCTAAAAATACAAAATAAATGCAGTCAAAACAATCAAACCGTTTTATGCATGCAGGTACAACTTCTTCGCCAAATGGTTTTAACTTTTTATAAAAAACATCACACTCTATTAAGGCGCTACAAGAGCTCAAATATCAGTTGCCTGCTTTGTACTATTCTAGATTGTGGTATAGAGATGGAGGAGAAGTCACATTTCCTGCCCTACAGTTGAGTCAGGTGGCAGAAGAGGGGCTGTTAAGATAAGGAAATAAACATCTACAGCATAATGATGCTGATAGCTGTCAGAGCAGAATGTGATATGGGGCAGATGGGAGTTTCAAAGTGCCATGGTGTGAAGTGACAATATCCAGACAGTGGGATCAGGGATGGAAGCATCTCTGGGCCTTGGGGGCCAATAACAACAGGGGAAAGAGCTGATAGATGGAAACCATTCTAAGAAGCAGGAATGACAGACAAAGGCACAGCGATAAGGAGAGGGTATATCTGAGGAGCATGAGCCATCCATTTGGTAGGAACATAAAGGAAGTGTGAGTAGCTAAGTCTGGAAGTCATTTGGACCAAATTGAAAAGACCCTTGAATATTCTTCTTTAGTGGATGATAAGCTGAATTCAGTAAGTACTTCTGGAAAAGGCTCTTTGTTAATTCTATTTACCTTGACTGGATCACTTTGGAAAAACCATAAGAAATTCCCTTTATTAACCTTTTTTTTTTTAATTTTTTTTAACCCTCACCTTCTGTCTTGAAGTCAATACTGTGTATTGGCTCCAAGGCAGAAGAGTGTTAAGGGTAGGCGATGGGGGTCAAGTGACTTGCCCAGAGTCACACAGCTGGGAATTGTCTGAAGCCAGATTTGAACCTAGCCTGGCTCTCAATCCAAGTTCTTTTTTTTTAATTTTTTTTTAAACCCTTAACTTCTGTGTATTGACTTATAGGTGGAAGAGTGGTAAGGGTAGGCAATGGGGGTCAAGTGACTTGCCCAGGGTCACCCAGCTGGGAAGTGTCTGAGGCCGGATTTGAACCTAGGACCTCCCGTCTCTAGGCCTGGTCTTTTATTAAGTTTTAATGGATATTTCTAGAAAAAATATTAGTACAAGAATTCCTGAGTCATTTCCCTCTAGGATATTCGAATATTTTGATGGTTGTTTTAATTTACTGAAATAATCTTGCATAGATTACTGAATGATTGGGAAGAGCACCTGGGAATTTTAAAGTAAAGGAAGATTTTATTGCATTCTCAAAAGCCTATACTCACAAATGTAATTTGTTAATAAAAAAGCATCTATATGCATACAGTGGAATTCCTCTTTGTGTCTCACTCAGCATCTAGCACAGAACATGGCACATAGTAGGTGTTTAATAAATTCTTTGTTGAAGAACTGAGTAGAATTGGCCAATGCTGAGATTTAGTTATTACAACTTGTGGTGTCCTGTGAAGGTGTGAAAGCATAGGGAATTTTGAAGAAGAATGTGCAAGGAAGTGAGGAGGGGGATGTCTTGGTTTTTCCCTTTTCTTAACTTTTTCTTCCTATAATTCTACTGCCTACATTTACAATGGAAAGCCAATATATTAATATACCATACCATATTAATATACACTACCATTCTTGCTCTTATCTTAAAGAGCTTTATTAAACAATCCTAAAGGCATTTTGACCTTTATGGCATGATTGTTGCTTCATTTAACATCATCACAATAGCCCAAGTGATGTTTTAAATTTTCTGTGATGAAGGGCCAAGTAATTCAAGTTCATCTATGGATTTCTTTTCTTTTCTTTTCTTTCCTTTCCTTTTCTTTTCTTTTTGACTTTGTGTTCAAGGATTTCAGATACAGTTTGCATCATTTAAGGGTTAAAACCTGTGGTACTCTTTCAGGTGTTCATGTCCCAAAGCATTCTGGGAAGAAAGGAAGAAAATTAAGAGCAAATGGGGACATTAAAACTGTGAATTTGATTCACACTCCAGAGGTCTTCTCTCAGTTCAGAGAAGATGCCGCACAGCGGTGACAAGATGCCAGAAGCATACATAAAAAAATAAAAAATAAACATCTGGGAAGGGAGTGAGATATTTTTTTCTATTTTTCTTATTATTTTTCTTTTTTAAATTATTTAATTAATTTGAAGTACTTTTCCATAGTGAAATGAATATTTTTTTTCTTAATAATATTTTCTTGATATACAGCAGTTTCTCTGGGAGTTCATGATATTATGGAGCCTGTTTTAGTGGAGGGATTTTCTTTTGATCAATATTCTCTTGCCACAGATTTAAAGGGTTACAGCAATTTTCTTTTTCTTCCCTGTAAATTTCATATATTCAAAATGACATTTTAAAAGATATTAATCCCTATTTATATCATGGTGGAGAAATCAAGCAAAGGACCAGTGGATAGAACATCATTTCACTGTGGCTCTTCCAATGAACAGATTCCTCACATTAGAAAAGATCATATGTTCTAGACTCAACAGCTTAAAGAAAAGATCAAGTGGCCAGATTTAAATTTCATTCATTAAACTGAACATGGTTTGCAAAGAACAGACTGGGAAAAAGCTTCTTCAAACTGGGCTAGGATGTTGCCATGTGCCTTTTCAGCCCTGGTAACAGGATCAGCAGAGTTAACAAAGTTCTCCAAGCAGGACTAAGAAAAAAGAGAGGGAAAGCAATTGCTTTAACTGGGAATACAACTTCTTTTTTGTTTAGGAACCCTGGGTGGAAAGTCTAATCTGCATTTAAATAGAATTTCTCCAAATAACAAAAAAGAGCCTTAGGCAACATTTTTGCAGAAAGGTTTACTGCTTCCTTTATTCTAGAACTTGATCCTTCCATCACTTATCCTTTCTTTCCTCTAAAGTTCCCAGCAGTTTATCTTCTGGGCATCAAGATCACTAGGGATTCCGAGCTAAAGCCACCACTAGAGGGTTTCCCAGCACATTCTAGAACCCTGTAGTCCTGTACAGCTCAGATGAAACCCTGCCACAAAACATGACCTGTCCACACTAAGTCAAGGGAGCCTGACACTAAATCCAAGGAGGAAGGACTGCAGATTGTGGAATATAAGGAAGGGGGAGAGGAGAGTGAAAGGAACTTAAGGATTCTTTTTTTTTTAAAAACCAAAACATATATTAGACCAACCAGCAACATGGCTATAGAGTGGACCCAACAGATTGTTCTATTTTCCTCATACTAAGAAGATAACTTCTACACTATTTATTGTTTCAAGAATCCATGGTATCTGTGAGTACTCCATGCACCAATGTAGATTACGTCTGTCTATGTGACTTAAAAGACAGTCTTCCAAAGTTGTTTTTGTCAAAAATGTTCTTGTCTTTGTGGTCAACCTACTCACAAACCCATTCTATGATGAAAAGAGAACTTTCTTTTTAAACTTTTGGCTATACTATTATACTAACGTGTCTCATACATTCTTTTTTTTAAAATAAAAGCCTATGAACACATGGGCTGTTGGGGATATTATTGTGGATGTAGTCCAACTATCAATAATATGGAATTAGGTCTAGATCAGTAATTCCCAAAGTGAGTGCTACCGCCCCCTGGTGGGTGCTGAAGTGATCCAAAAAAGTGGTGATGGCCACAGGTGCATTTATCTTTCCTATTAATTGCTATTAAAATTTTTTAAAAATGAATTTCCAGGGGGGCTAAGTAATATTTTTTATGGAAAGAGGGCGGTAGGCCAAAAAAGTTTGGGAACTACTGGGCTAGATCAATGATACATGTAAAACCCAGTGGAATTGTGTGTCAGCTAAGGGGGGTTAGGGAGGTTTGGGTAAGAGGAAAAGAAATGAAATATGTAACTATGGGAAAATATTCAAAAGAAAAAAGAGAGAAAAATAAGGAGAGGGAAAAAAGCCTACCTTCTGTCTTAGAATCAATAGTGTGTATTGGTTCCAAGGCAGAAGAGTGGTAAGGGCTAGGCAATAGGGGTCAAGTGACTTGCCCAGGGTCACACAGCTAGGAAGTGTCTGAGACCAGATTTGAACCTAGGACCTCCCGTCACTAGACCTGGCTCTAGATCCACTGAGCTGCCCTATCTCATATATTCTTAAGCTACTTTTAATTCTCCATAAACACAAATACAGAAACTTAATTCTTCAGTAAGAAAGGAGAACCTTGGGTATAATTTGGGATGCTGTAAAATGCAACCAATCTCAACATTTTGGTGAAGAGATATAAGAACAACATGGTTCATGATTTCCTCACCATGAAGAGAGGGATTCTGCCTATGAGATTTTTGCTCAGTTTTATTTGCAAAGTAACACAATGAAGAAAGCAAAGACAATTGGCCGAATTGAAAGATTTATCAATTTTTTTTTACATCTATCATTTATTGTGTTTGAGTGACTTGATTGGCAATAAGAAAATTCATTAAACGATTAGAAAGAAGATCCTCTTCTTCCTTCCTTGAAGCACATGTGTGATGCATGTATATGTCTGGATACACATAAATATGAACCATACATACATACATGCCAGGAACCCTCCACCAAAATCACTTTCAGTGCCAAGTCATGGCAAAGAAGTGACCCAGAATCCTCTACGGTTTTGGCAATGGAGTCCAAGCTCTTGCACACACTTCTAATCCAATATTGATGATGGAATACATGTGTGTGTATGTGTGTGTGTGTGTGTGTGGTGAGCAGCCTAGCTAAATTCAGAGACTTATCTGGCTGGCTTCAGAGGAATGAACTTTTCAGTCACAGCAACTCTCAAAGACCCTCTACAAACATGTATGTGTTCTATGCTTTGGGAAGGGAAATGCCAACCCCAAAGAAATCACTGATCCTTGAAATACTGAAGTCAAGACACACATGCACACACAAATGCACATTGAGAGATACAGGGATCTCAGAATTATAGATTTGTATGCTAAAGGGCTAAATTGGACCCCACAGGGAAATGGAGAAATCCAGTGCCATAGAACAAAGACACAGTCCCCAGAGAAGGAAAATATCGACATGGGCTAGTCACAGAAATAGATTTCGAGGAAAGAGGTGCTTCAGCTGGTTTGAAATTTTGATAGCTACAGGATTAAACTCTAATAACTAAAATTATTCTGAGGCATGTAGAATTTTATTTCGAATCTACTTCTGCTTAGTCCTAAAATATCAAAAACACAACGCTAAATTAGCATCCTGCTTCACAGATGTTACCTTTTGCCAAACTATATGGGGGGGGGGGAAGAATCTATACTTTTTTTTCCCCATTTTAGATTTCCAGCATTCATGGAAGTTTTGTTGAAGGCGTTGATGTGATCACAGCCTGGGAGACATAATCTCCACCTTTTCACCTGTGTCTTTCTGACCCAATGGCTCATAAAGTAAAATGAGTTTGGAGACACCATAACTCATTAATGTATCTTTCCAACAAAATTACAGCGTTGCCATTCACGGAACAAAGCATGTCCCTTACTAGGTACAGGAATTTAAAAGTCAAGAATATGGTAACTTGATCAATTATAAAATAGTTTGATTTAATCTAGTTATAGTGACAATTAAAAACAAACACTTTCCTACTAAAATGCTTTATCATTATATACAAGAACCTGGACTGTGGTCAAAGCTAAGACTAAATATGAAAGAGAACTTTACAATTAATTAAGTTTACAATTAAGTTTTCTGTCCCAGAATTCTGGTAATCACTACTATAAAAGAACCAACACCAGTCTTTATAACTGCACAAAGAAAATCTCAGACTTACAAATATTAACAATTACAAAAGAAAAAATTTGACCTTGGATGGCTTTCTGAAAACTACTGACAGCCATATTTTAACTTTCACAGGGTTGTGCCACCCCAATTCAAAGGAAATGAGGTGGGGCAGCTGGGTAGCTTAGTGGATTGAGAGCCAGGCCTAGAGACTAGAGGTCCTGGGTTCAAATCTGGCCTCAGACACTTCCCACAGCTGTGTGACCTTGGGCAAGTCACTTGACCCCCCCATTGCCTACCCTCACCACTCTTCCACCAAGGAACTAATACACAGAAGTTAAGGGTTTAAAAATATAAAAACAAAACAAAGGAAATGAGGTCAAAGCAGTGTAAATTTTTTCTTATGAGTATTTAGAATCAGATTTAGAACCAGAAGGGACCTCTATGATCTCCCAGCCCAATTCTGCCATTTTACAGAGGAAGAAACTGAGACCCGAGCAATGAAACAATTTGCCCCAAATCACAAAAGTCATGTAGGAGAATGAAGATAAGAGTCCAGATCTGATTCCAAATCTGCTGCCTTCCCTAGCAATCCCCCAAATAATACTTAAAAGTATGTAAATTAATTTAAATCTTACACTATGTTATAGTAAGTGACGTTTGTGTTTATAATTGAAAAGGCTCACAAAATAAAAGCAAGATCTTGACACAGGTGCAAGGAAAAATCTCATTGGTCATCAAATGTCATATTCAAATTTTCACAGACTTTTGACTTGCTACCTCAAAACAAAGTTGGCTAGATATGAAAATTTAGATCAGGATCTTATACTATATGTTAGAGAACCTAAACATAAAAGTTCACATTCTTTAAAAAAAATAAAATAGAAGGAGGGATTTTTTAACCTCTCACTACAGTTGGGGTAAGAGGTAGTCATCAAAGAAAGCATAGACAGTATTATTAAAATTTAGGAGTTTTTGCATGAAAAAAATCAACATGGCACTCATTTCAGATACTTTAAGGATATTTTTGTTCAGAGATAGGTTTGGACTACATGGTTTCTGAGTTCCCTTTTCAGCTTTGAAATTCCATATGTCCTAGGTTTGAATCCTGTTTCTGACACTACCAGTTTGATCTGTCTGAGCCTCACTTTCTCCATATGTAAAACGAGGAAAATAATAAATGGAGGTATTTGCCTGACAGGGTAGTCGTTAAGCCCCCATGCGATCATGTATATATCTATATTTATATTTGTATAGCTAGATATGTGTGTGCATGTATGTGTCAGCTTTCCTGTTCCATGTCTTTAGGACATGCTATTAATAGGCAACAATGAATTTTCTAAATCGAATGTAATTAAAACAGCTACTTCATTAGAATTTCATGTTCTATATAGTTCTACATGAACTAGAGAGAGATAAGTGAGAATTCCAAATGAATTCCAATTCAATAGACATTTTATTAATCACCTTTTATGTGCGAGGTACTGTGCTAGATACAGGAGATGCAAAGAAGAAAAAAAGAAAAACAGCTGCCCCAAGGAGTTTAGGTTTTATAGGAGAATCAAATACTTGAATGGGTAAGTAAATACGGGGTAACTTGGGTTGAAGGAACCTCATGACTAGTAGGGTCACTGAAGGATTCCCGTAAGATTTAGGACCTGAGCTGAACATTGAAGGAAGCTAGATTTTAAGGGAGTTGGGGAGAGGGTAATGCAAAAGATTGGCGAGAACCAATTTCATGCTTTATGCAGTGGTTCCCAAACTTTTTTGGCCTTCCGCCCCCTTTCCAGAAAAAATTAATAAAAATAAAATAAAATAAATAAATAAATTAAAATTTTATTAAAAAAATAAAATAAAAAATATAATAAAAATAAAATAAAAAAATATATAATAAAAAATATAAGTCCAGGGGACTTAGTGCCCCCTGGAAATTATGAAACTATTTATTGAACTCAGAATAGAATGTAATACAAAAAAAGTGTGGCCATCACCGCCTCCCTGGATC
>NC_058136.1:45731009-45737734 GCF_016433145.1 Gracilinanus agilis
ATATATATATATATATATATATATATATATATCTTGGCATTAAAAATAAAAAAACAAATAAAACAAAAGAAAAAATCTTACAGCAATGTAACCATAGAAAAAATTTATATAGAGACATCAAGTCATAATGGAAACTTTTATGCAGCCTCCTTGATGTTCTTTAGATCTTTCCCACACTGTTTATTATTTTACAAATCAACAAATACTGGCTCTAAGAAACATGCGAAGAGTGCATTTTTATGTTCAGAAACTTAATGGGACTTGGCCTATGAAGTTCATCTTTGGAGCTAATGTACTTTTTACTATATTGGAAAAAAGTCAGATAAAAAGATGTTATCAAAGAAATGTACAATTGAAAAAGCAGTGCTCATCTCATATCGAGATGGATAAATCTCTCCCCTTTCCAATCCAGAGCTCGTAGAGCTAGCTATCAGTGTTTGACAAGGTCACTTCCAGCTCCAAAAGATCTGGCTATTACTTCTAGGATAGAATCCAAACTTCCCTTGTTGACATCTACAGCTCTTCTCAATATGGTTCCAGATTAGTTTTCTAGACTTATTGCAAATTACTCTTCAGCCTCTGCCTCTGGTTTAGCCTCCCTGGCTCCTTTCAAAGTTTGGAGAATAAATGAATGAATGAGGACAGACTTAGTGTTTCCCAAGCTGTCAGAGTCAATGCTGCTCCCCAGACTTCCCTATTAACTTTTTTGCTTGGCAGCCAGCTCAAGAGTTTAAACCCCAGATTGTACCTGTATATCTGTCCCTTTCAGTGAGTCATTTCTTTCTTTTACTGTACGGCTGATCACTTCCTAGCTACTGTCTTCTGAGTTAAACCATGATGATCAGAAAATCTGAAGATTGCTGGGGAGGTAAAAAACAACAAACCAACAAACCCAACAGCAACAGCAACCAAAAGGAAAGCAGAACGTCCATGTGCCAGTTGCCTCTCTAAGGGAAATACTTTCCCTCCAATCTTAGGAACATTCTGCAGCTTTGATTTAAAACCCAACCACAGGATTCTATGATAGTCAGGCCAAACATTATGATATTGTATCTCTAAGCAGATGTCACAAAGTCCATTTTTGACAGGGAAATGATCCTCCTGCCACAGCTTAAAAACACATGTGGAAAATATTGGTCTCAATTTGTCCACCTAATTTAGTGTGCAATGATAAGAAATCAGCAATTTGCAGTAAGCTGATTTGCTCATCTCAATATGTTTGCACAAGCAAAATTTGTTCCCTGGGGGGAAAATGAAATGAAAAGAGTTAGGAAAAAATGGAATTCAATTACACTTGGTGCATTTTGACAAATGAATGCATTTTCTTCAGAAAATTAAATTAGAATATAACAGTTTGACTAGAGATTAAAGTTGGAGCATAAGTGGGTTTTTTTCTTTCTTTCTCTCTTATTTTGAATAGCTCTCTATTCTATGTACAAGATTGAGCTGTGATGCTGCTGTATCTAACACAGTATTGTTCTCTGGCCATATGCTTTATTTGTAGGTGCCTCTCTGGATTTCCTTGGCGTCTATAAAATACCAAAGCAATTAGCTGTTCATCACTCTCTGATTTCTGGTTCAACTTTACCTACCCAAAGTTCCTCTTTTTATTGTTTTTTTAAGCCCTTAACTTCTGTGTATTGGCTCCTTGGTGGAAGAGTGGTAAGGGTGGGCCATGGGGGTCAAGTGACTTGCCCAGGGTCACACAGCTGGGAAGTATCTGAGGCCGGATTTGAACCTAGGACCTCCCGTCTCTATGCCTGGCTCTCAATCCACTGAGCTACCCAACTGTGCCCCCAAAGTTCCTCTTTTTAAATGACTAATTTAGTTCATAGGAAATATTAGTCATAATCTACAGTATGATCATCATCCCACTTCTAAGAATCTGATCATCATTTATTAAGCACCTAGTATTTGCAAGGCACTGGACTACATGCTGAAGGAAACCGTTCTTGCCTGCCGTCGAGGAGTACATAGTCTGCTAAGCAGGACTTATATGTATTTAGATAAATATATACATTTATAGACTGCATACATAAAAATAAGTACATAATACCAGAGAAAACTGGAGAGTGGCCACAGAAAGATGCAGAGAAAGGATTCCCTCAAAGGTGGGATCAATAATGGGGCTGGAGGAAAGGGACACTTAAAGTGGTAAACGAAGATACAGCCAATCTGGACTTTGGGAAAGATTCAGGAAAGGAAGAGAAAGATTTCAAAAGGCAGGGATCTGAAGGGTGTATACAAGTTCCAGGCATGACGAATGGCCTCTATGAAATTTATGGAGATGGAAAAGGACCAGGGCAGGATAGCTGAAAAACAGCTGCCTGTCCTTTTGGCTGGAATACAGATGGTGTGAAGGTGAGTGAGGTGAAATAAGGCTGGAAAGGCATTTTTAAGTCAGATAGTAGAGGGCCATAAATGTCAGGCTAAACAATTTGTAGAAAAATATAAAGCATGGTTTGCAGGGATAGAAAGATCAAGGACAGGCTTGCTCGCTTTGGGTTGTTGTTGTTGTTTAGGCTAGGAGAGATCTAAGCACTGCTGTAGGCAGTAGGGAAGAGATCCTTAGAGAGGGAGAAATTGGCCTCAAGGGAGCTGGAAGGAAGGATCATGGGAGCAAAGTCCTGAATGACAAGGGAGGGCACAATCAGAGGATTTCGCCTTGTTGAAGGAAAGGGCTGAAGTGCAAAAGAAAAGGTGAGTGAAAACCTAGAAAACTTTCTTAAAGAGAGAAGAGGAGAGAACAGACAAGCAAGAAGCAAGAGGAAAAGATGGATCTCAAACCTCAGTGAACGGGAGGAGAGAGGTTCCATAAAAATGAACAGGAAAGTCAGAAGGTTCTTTCACCCAATTATTGCCCCTCTCTTTTCTTTTCCCTCTCCAGGCTATTTTCTACCCAAGTCTAAATTGATATTCACTCATAAAGCACAGGCCTGACCATGGCATCTCCAATTCAGGAAGCTCTGGTGGCATTTATAAGCCTTCATAATCCAGCTCCAAACTATATCCAAAGAGGGATCTTATACTGCTTTTGAATTCTAGTCGAAGTGACCAGCTTGCTGTTCTCCACACAGGGCCTACTGCCCGCTGCTGCTGCCCCTTTGCCATGATTAATGTGGGCTACCTCTCAGAAGCTCAAGTGGCCCTCTCCTCCACAACAGGCTTTCTGTGGTGCCCCAGATCTTGACCACCTTCCAACGCCAACTGATAAAACTGTCAACTTGTGGATCGATTTTTTTTTTCTGTTCATGTTGCCTCTTTCCAGTAGAAAGTAAATTCATAGATCAGGGGCTGTTTGGGGTTTGTGCTGAGCACAGAGCTAAGTAAATATTTATTGAAGTAAAGTGAATGCAGTTTCAAGTTGGATATATAGATTTGTTAATCATTGAAAGAGAAGCTATAGTTGAAAACAAGGAATCGGACGAGATCATGAATGGAGCTAGAAAAGGGGATGAAAGGCACCCAGAGGTGTAGGACAGAACCGGACAAGATGATCTCAAAGGTTCCTGCCAAACGTAACATTCTTTATTCTATTATTCTATTGCACTAAAGCCTGTTTCCAGCTTTTGATCTATGATCAATTTTAATATCCTGGATTTCCAAGGCCCGTTTTTAGCTCTAACATTTTATGCTTAATGTTCTATATTTGAAAATGGCTTCCAGCAACTGACAGTCTATCATTTTACAAAATAGCCTCATAGTTTTAAAGATGTGGATTTCCCAGTATGCATTAGTGTGTATAGATGCTAACAAGATCCAAAGAATGGTCACTGGTACCGTGATTTGACACTCTTTCCAAAAATAAGTATTTCATTTGAGATTATATTGCTATCAATATATGATTATATTGAGTTAATACTAAAACTGAGGGGGCTATGTGGGATTTAGTGGGTATGGCGCTACATCTGGAGTCAAGATGACTTGAGTTCAAATCCTGTCTCTGACATTTACTAGCAGAGTCACTCAAGTCTCTCTGCACTTTGGACAACTCTCTAAGGGTGATCTATGAAGGTCCCCAAACTTTGTGATCTACAGTGGTGAAACAGCTTCCCATTGCCACAGAACAAGGTTGAAAAAGGTGGACTTTGAAAAATGCATCTGCTTACTATTTCAATAGATATGAATAGAAATGTTCATGTCATCTAATTCTAAAAAGAGGGTTTGGCATTATTGGTTCAGCAAATAGCCCCTATTCTACCTCAGCTTCCACCAGAAGGTAGCTAAACCAGTCAATCTATATTTTTCTCCATTTCTTAGATTTTACTACTACTTTTCTTATTTCAAAAATAAAAACAAAAACAACTGTCTTACTTCCCACGAATATGTGGCTGAATATGAAGACTCCTTTCTTTTGAATGTTGATAGAAGTAGCACTTAGGGAGAACTTAAAATCTCTCTCTTGCATCCTGGAAGTAAGCTTTAATCTGGTCACCAAATAGGAGGGGAAAGCTCCTTACCGAATAAGCCAATTCAAAAAGTTGGTCCTTTGGTTGATGCTTCCTAGCCACAGAGTCAGCCAAGAGGATTTGGGTAATTTTATTAAAGCTGAACTACACAGCAAGGCTGAGCATTATGCAACCTTTAGGCCTTCTGTAAATATTAATTAAACCAGTAGTATTCTAAATATGAGATTTTTGTTAGTGACACTGAAATGGACATTAATCTAGAAAAGATTTTCCTTTGAGAAGCAAATGATGTATTCAGAGGCAAAAAGAAATATCACTTAGGGCAGTGATGGCGAACCTTTTAGAGATGGAGTATTAGGCCCCACCTCCACCCCCCCCAGACCAAACACCATGCCCCCTACCCCAGAAATCACATGCTGTGCCCCCCTTACCCCACATAGGGGAGGGAGGAAGCATTCCCATTGGGCTACTGGGCAGAAGAGTAGGTCATGTGAGGAATGTCCTCAGTGCAGGTGAAGAGGGGGCGGGGAGTGGCCTGAGTTCTCTGCTCTTCTGCCTGTGAGCCACCCACCTTACCCCTTGTGCTTTCCCATTGGGCTGCTGGGCAGACAGGTGGAAGACATGAAAAAATGTCCTCAGCCACGGTGGAGAGGGAGGGGAGCAGCTCTGCCAGAGTTCCTCTGCCTTTCTAGTAACAAACTCTGAAGGTGGCTGTGTGCCCACAGAAAGTGCTCTGTGTGCCATCTTTGGCACATGTGCCATTGGCTCGCCATCACTGACTTAGGAGATTAGGAGACGAATTTTGAAAAAAGACAAACAAAAAATGATTTGTGGTCATGTGTCCAAATCTCTGGCAAATTTCTGGACTAGATAAGAAAAGTGATAATAAAAGATATTATTAATGAAATTTTTGATCATACACACATACACAAAAACATGGAAGCCATTTATAGGCTGAGAGTGAAGAATAGCCAATGACCGACTCATATGTTCCAATGGTATCCATGCCATATCAAGAGATCTAAGGGAAGAGCCCTGGCATGGGGGATGAATCCCCAATAGAGGATTTATGGGGGAGACAGGCATAAGAGTAACACAACATAACAGAGCATTGGACTAACGTGTTACAGTTTGTTCTACTGGTGGAATGTTTTGCATTTACAAGACATCAGATCAAGTAGTCAGGCGGCATTCTGAAGGAAGATAACTCAATTATCTTTACCTTCATTTGCTTTTTGCATATCAAATGTACATCAATAAAAATAGCAATATAGGCCCCCAAATGGATCATAATAAGATCAGAGATTTAGAACTGGAAAGGACCTAATGCTCATCTAGTCCAAGTCTTCCATGCTCCACATTAGGACACTGGGGTCCAGAGAAGAGAAGTGCTTTACTCTAGGTCACCTAGGTAATAAATAACAGGATCTGGCTTCAAACCAGAACCTTAACCTTGAGATTCACTAAGCTTCTCATATGGGAGCTTTTGAAATGTGCCTATATATTTATATATGTCAATAGAGGATTTAAATTCCAACACTTGCTTTACAGTTTGCTGTATAATTAACCCCTTAATTGTGATAAATAATAAAACATTATTTAGAATTCTTTATTTTTTTATCATATTCTCCAAAGTATTCCTTGGCCTTCACTGGGCCATTCTAGTTAGTTTCTAATGGTACCAAATTCTAGTCATTATTATTTATGTATATTGCTTACTATTTGATATATTCTGAACCATTTTAGGCACACTGCCGGAGGCAATAGCCTGACAAGTGTTACTGCTCATAATATTTATAAAAGCTACTAGCATAATGGATGCAATATAATTAGGAAACATTGCATTCTTGAGTCACTGGAACATGACTTGTTTTAGCCCCCAATTTATGAAAGCATAGAAGGAAAAAAAGAAAGAAGGAAAGAAAGAAGCAAGAAAGAAAAAGAAAAAAGAAAACCAAATGCCATTAAAATCAGAATGCTATCACATAGCCGTATGAATACTGTTGATAAAGTATATTGACTCAGAACATATTCTGGGGGTTTAGTTATATGTATAAATAGATGAGTTTCAAATGTGAATTCATGATACTCAATTTTATACTGTTATTATCACACATAATTATCCAAAATAAAATAGGTGGTTCTTTCAACCCAGAATCTGTCTCTGACAGTTGTACTAAGATGTATTTTTATGGAAAGATGACACAAGGTAAAGACAATTTGACAATTTAAAAAAAACCAAGAAGTACAGAAGGAGAAGACAGAGGAGGGGGAAAAAAAGAAAGAAAGAAAGAAAGAAAGAAAAAAGAAAGAAAG
>NC_058136.1:45737795-45802834 GCF_016433145.1 Gracilinanus agilis
AAAGAAAGAAAGAAAGAAAGAAAGAAAGAAAGAAAGAAAGAAAGAAAGAAAGAAAGAAAGAAAGAAAGAAAGAAAGAAAGAGAAATAAAGGAATGAAAGAGGGAAGGAGGGAAGAAAGAAAAAGGAAGGAAGGGAGGAAGGAGGAAAGGAAGGAAGGAAGAAGTCATCATTTTTATAACACTCTAAGATGTATAAAATACTTTACATATATTATTTAATTTGAGCTTCACAACAACCCTGCAAGGTGTGTACTACAACTATCCCCATTTTACAGACAAACAAAATGAGGTTCTATGAGTCTAATTGACTTTCTCAGGGTTACACACATAGCATCTCACATGATATATGACCTCAATCTTCCTGACTCAACTTCATTGCTCTAGCTACTGTACACCAAGCATTTCAGTCTAAGAGCTCACTGAGGTAGATAACATAGGAATTATTATCCCCATTTATCAGATAATGACAACCAAGAGATAAGGAGGTTAAGTGGTTTTCTCAAGGTTATAAATAGTATGTGATTCTATAATATGAAACAAAATAATATATGTAACAGCAAGACCAATTTAAAGTCAAACTACTACTTCTATTCAGAGCAATGAAATAGAAGCAATACACTTTGAACCAGTAAGCAGCAACAGCACTGTTGACTTTTTTTCAAACTTGTCTTCCAGAAGGAGCAGAATTCTCTGGTCACAAGGACATAAGGCTCTACGGTATACTGCTCCTTCAAGGTGAGCTCACCTTCTTTAACTAATATAGCTCAAATCCAAAAACAAGCTTCTGGCCAGAGCGGGTCCATCAAGTCATTTTCAATGCATGAAGTGGGAAGTGATGACAAGATTTTAAACTTTACTCACCACCTGGGAAGCAGATCCTTTACGGAGGGGGACATAAAAGATGAGACATAAAGGAAGTACTCTTTTTTCGAGGTAAAGGACTTGAAGTTGCCCATGAAGAGTAAAGCTTGTATTTTAACCTTAAGAGGCTGAGGCTAATAGACTCTGGGAAGACCCCTGACATTGTAAACGAAGCCAGGGATGCCAGCCTTGGCCTACTCTTTTTTGTTTGTTTGGGGCTTTCCCTTTGTAGCCAGCCTGAATGGTGGGGCATGTAAATCGAGCCATAGCCAAACAGAGCATATCTTGTATGTCAACTCAAAAGAGACTATGTAATGAAGATGGTGCCTCTGGAGGGAAGGGTGGTGGTGGCAAGGTGATAATTGGCAAGCACATCTAGGATCAGCCAACTTTTAACAAGAGACAAGACTCTCACTGAGCAAAGTGGTGTTGCTGCTGCTGGAGGCTATCGCTTATCTAATTCTTTAAGTGCCTTCAGAAAACTCCAGCACCATACAAAGCCTGTAAGTTATCAGCTATGTGGCCATGAGATTCCCCAGCTCCTTAGCTAAAAAAAGTACTTTGAAAAGAAATGAGATACCCCAGGAAGAAGAGCACTTAGCCTAAACGCTACATGGATTCAACAATCTAATGCAAACCTCAAAATCACACTGCCAGTATGCATACTGTATACATAATTGCACCCAACCTAAACTCTCTGTTTCCAGCTTCTTTAAAATGTCACTTGTGCAGGATGCTTCTCAGTCACCTCCTCATCTCAATTGCCCTCTTCTGAGGCACTCTTCAGCTTAGTGGCATCTTCCTAAAATGAGGCGTCCAGAGCAGAACGAAATACTTTGTGGTCTCGCCAAGAAAGAGTACAGACTATTCCCGACTCCAATGCCCTAGTCTTGGGCACTAGGAGTCTCATAACAGCCTAAAATGGCCTTCCTCTGACTGCCATGTCATACTCTTGGTTATTCCTTAGATGACATTCAATCTCTTTATCTTGGCCCTTGCTGTTTCCTTGACTCGAATACAGTCCCTCCACATCTCAACCTCCCAGAATATCTGGTTTTCTTCAAAACTCAGGGTAAAGAACCATTTCTTACCTGAGGCCTTTCCTGACTTCCTCTTCCAACTTCTCTCACCCCTATTCCCAATCCTTAGTGTCTTCTCCCAAGGCCTTATATATATTCAGATATGTACATGCTGTTTTCACCAATAGAATGCAGGGTCTTTTAATTACGTTGGAATCTTAATGCCTAGCCCACTACCTAGTACCTAGAAAGACACTGAATGAATACATGCTTGTTTCCCTTTGACCTTGCAGTAAATACATCAACAAATTTCACTATAAATTCTGCTTGGCCTCTGCTTCTAACTCTGCCATGACAATCAGAGGAAGAACCGTATTTTAGAAACATTAAAAATAACTCAGGAGGGGGCAGCTGGGTAGGTCAGTGGATTGAGAGCCAGGCCTAGAGACAGGAGGTCCTAGGTTCAAATCTGGTCTCAGACACTTCCCAGCTGTGTGACCCTGGGCAAGTCACTTGACCCCCATTGCCCACCCTTACCACTCTTCCACCTAGGAGCCAATACACAGAAGTTAAGGGTTTAAAAAAATAACTTAGGATTGAGTTTTGCAAAATACAGGCTATGACAAATGCATTTGTAACATTTGCATAGATGGGATTGCTTCTTCACAGTCAGATCTCTCCCTCTATATATGCGTGTGACATTTAATTGAGAAATTCCTTCTTCCCAAATGGTGAAAATTCTATGGTGCCTTTAAAAATATCTTATATTTGAGAGTTTCCTTCCACTGAAAATTATACAACAAAAATGACATATATTATATCGTATGTCTACTCCCAGGAGAGCACTTTATAGAGGGTTCTGGGTAGAGGCAGCTAGGTGGCTTGATGGATAGCATGCCAGGCCTGGAGACAGGAGGTCCTGGGTTCAAACCAGACCTCAAGCACTTCCTAACTGTATGACCCTGGGCAAGTCACTTAGTTCCAATCGCCTAACCCTTACCACTCTTCTGCCTCAGAATTGAACAATTCGAAGACAGAAGTGAGGGTTTAAAAATATGCCCAGTGTTCTGGATAGGAAGCAAAGGAGGTTATAACATTTGAGAGACCTTCTGGGATAAATGTAAGCAATTACTAAATCTGAAGTTGGCTGGGGCATTGGAGAATTTTCTCTCTTGAAAGATATTACTATATACTAAGGACACGTTGAGACATCAAATAACTAGCTTACCTCTAATTCTAAGAGAATGTCTCAAGAGAGCCTGGCAAGGACAGCGGTTCATTCCGATAAAGCAGGACCCTCCACTGTCTAACACTTTCTACATCAGATCCATTTACTTCACAGTTCTTTCCTCTACTACTAGTCAAATTCATTCTTATTGGACACCTATTTTTAAGATCTGCAAATCTCAAAATCTTGAGATGTTGTGCTGAGAATTTTACAGGCAATTAACCTAGAAAATCATGTGTTAAAAAACATTTTCATTCCAAGGCCAACCATTTAATAACATCAGTGCTCAAGATCTATTGTTCCAGGGTGGGGATTAGAAATGGTAAAATGAGTGGCATTGAATTTGTCAATGTTTACCTCTTTCCTCTCCCCCAGCAAAGTGTTCTATCTATTCTCTCTTCCAACTCAATTCATGAAACACAATACTATCTACTTTAGACTAGGGTAATGCCCTTGTGGTAATACTTTATTATGATTCCTTGGATAAAATAACTTCAGTTACAAAAAAGACAAAGAACAGACACCACCACCACTTCCCTCTTCCAGGCAAGACACATTGAGCATAAAAGCTACCAAGGAAAAAGTTGTTGCTGGATTGAATTTACGGCTAGCATCTTGAAATCCAAATTCAATAGAAAGAGGACATTTAGAGGAGTTAACACCTATCCATGCAAC
The DNA here is from genome assembly GCF_016433145.1 of Gracilinanus agilis. Classification (NCBI taxonomy): domain Eukaryota; kingdom Metazoa; phylum Chordata; class Mammalia; order Didelphimorphia; family Didelphidae; genus Gracilinanus; species Gracilinanus agilis. The sequence goes on from NC_058136.1 coordinate 45,741,578, forward strand.
ACCTACCTTAAAGTACACTTTTAAAACTGCAAAATGGACCAAAATTTGGCAGGAATACTGACAAAACCTGTATAATAATAAGTTATTGGTCCTAGTACCCCAACACAGTAATATAGAAAGAAGAACACCCTCAGAAAAATCCTCACCATAAGGAAAAAGTAGGCTAGAGGCATACAATGGATACCGACTAGCTTTCATGTACTGGTAGACAACATATTCCCTACAAATACAGACTTAAAAATCTCCTGGACAGCTCCTCCAATAGGCTGCATTAGAACAGTACTGCCTGTATGGAAGGCATCCTAAGTGCCTACCCTGACATGGATTTCCAAAGACATGCTTTTTGGTAAATGCAGAGATTCCCTTTGTCTTCACAAGTTGACGTTAAGCTGTGTTAACTTAAGAAATTCATCTTGTCACCAAAAAAAAAAAAAGGAATAAAATCTGGGTCATCAGAAAGAAATACTGCACTACAGCAATCGCTAGGAAATGAAATTTAATTTGAAAGTATGTATTGTTTACCTTTGGGGATTTTAATGGGTAACTTGGTCTTTCCTGGAGAAAATATATTTTTACACTTGAGGCATTTATACTAGAAACACCCATGCCCTATTTACCAAAGAATGAATTAAGACTTCAACTCAATTCCATAAGCATTGATCAAGGACGGAACTAGTTACTGAATTTTCAAAGACAAGAACAAAGAGTTTCTGTCCTCAAGGAGCATCTATTTTACTGATCTACTGATCGATTTGGGAGTGGATATAATTAATATCGGACACAGTAGGACTTCGACATAGTTTTCATATGGATTCTATTGCAATTGCGATGTATTTGAAAGGAAAAGAGAGAAATTGCCTTTTACAGCTCTCCAAAATAAAGGAAAATGCCATGTCTTTCTTTTCGGTACTGTTGCCTTCTTGCCCCTACCCCTCCGTTTTCCTCATCTTAGCCACGTAAATAAGAAGCATCAGAAACTGTCTAAGGTGACTGAACATAACTGAATCGGAGGTTAAGAAATATATAAAGAAAGAGAAAGCCACACTGTTTTAATGAGTACAATCTATGTGAGAGACACAAAATATGCAAAGGTGTCCGGGCATATATTTGTTTCTATCCATCAAGACATCGCTTAGATGTAAAAATATGCTCAGAAAAAGCAAAAATAAGCTCCACTCCCTTGCTTAAAGTATTCAAGGGTAGACACTAATAAAGTTTATGGAGCAGTTAGCTGAAGGCTAAAGGCTAAAATAACTCTTGGAATAAGACTTGATTTAAAACAAAAACATTTTGCAGAAGGGAGATAGTGAGAAATGCCCAAGAATTCAAATTTTAAGTAATCACCATTATTTTGATTTCATTGATCAGAGGACCAGAGGAAGATAGACTTAAAACCTGGATGGATCTTTTAGGTCACTGGCTGGACAATCAAAAGGGCAAAAGAACATATACTGCTTTTTGTTTATTCTAATTCTTAACCTCAGCACATCTGACCGAGAAGACAATGAGCTCCATGGATTCCAATTTTTTATTTTTAGGTTTTGGAGCAACTACAAATGAAGATATTTTTTCCCCTAAAGGCTCTGAAGTTCTGCCTAGTATTTCCATGTAGTAAAAATCTCCCATGGAGAAATGGGAGAAAATAGGCTAAAGAAAATGAAGTGCTCTAGAAAAGGGACTGAGCCTTTAGGTATAGCCTGGAAGTTCAAATGCTAGCATTCAAGTTGGTTTGTTTGTTTGTTTTGAGAGGGGAAGGTTAATTCTGAGATCTAATAAGATCTCATACTGGCCATCTCTGTAAGGAAAAGGCTATTGGCTCTTTACTCAGAGGCCTGGGTTTAAATCTACATGATATTAATTGTATGACCTTATGCAAATTAGTATATCTCTCTGGGCCTCATTTTCTTCATATGTAAAATGAGAAGATGGACGAGGTCCACTCATGTCCTCAGATGGTTTATTAGCAACTGAAAAGGGTTCACTCAAGTACCCCATCTGTGTGATCTGATGATCTATGCTGGGTCTCTGGTAAAAAAGATACTCTATTACTCCTTAAAGAAGTCTGAGAGAGAAAAAAATGCCATTGTGGGTAAATCAAGATGATTTAAGGAAGAGTGAAGGAAAAAACCCAAATATGCTGTGACATAACAAGCAGCAAAGAGCACTGAGGCTAGGGGGAACTGACAGAGGGAGAGGGGCTCCACAGAGAGAGATCTGCCTTGGCTTTGGCCAGAAGACCCTGCAGAGGAAGAGAGAGATGATGAAAAGCTCCCCTTTATCTCATCTTTCACTAGGAAGATCCCTGTTACTCCAACACGTCAACTTTTTGTTGGACTTAAATTTCAGCTGTCTGATCCGGTTGTACCTAGCAGGCCTCACTCCTTTTTTCCTCCCTGAACACAAAGGGGAAGAGGCCTATCTTGCATCATCAGTGTAAGGCTACAGAAGTACTTGTGCAAAAAAGTGGAACTTTGTGACTCCTACCAGGAATGTTATCAGTACTGATAACGAGATGCCATTTGTTGACTGTAAGTTATCCTAACTTGTACCCTCCAGATGGCCTTAGTTTTCCAAAAGAGATCCTGAAATTGCCTCGAGGCATCGGATATGGTTTCTACTCTTTGCTTCTTTGTCATAGCAAAGACATGGACTGAATGACAAAACAACATACTAGGCTACTCCAGTTTTATCCTATAAAGCTCCAAATCCACATTTCTAATTTGTAAGTTCCTCAAAAATGGAGGTCAAACTCACAATCTTTGTTACTCTTAAAAAGCATGAAAAATTCCATTTTCTTCCTGTGTGGCAAATAAATGTAAGAGGAACTTGGAGATCTCTGAGGATTAGAGTAGGCTGCATGAGTAGAAGTGGCCATCTGAGCTCCCATAGAGTAGGATATAGCGAAAGGCAGGAAGTAGAGAAATCATCTGCTGTACATCCCTCTCTTTTTCAGAGAAGACACTCACCCAAATGCCCAAAGAAATACTGGCTCCATAGTCGGCATCCCCTAAATTCTAGTTGGTAGGTTGGTTGGTTTTGATTTTAGAGAAATGGCACGTTTACCTTGAGCAAGATTACGGCATACGAGCCACCTAAAACTGGGCCAGTATAGGTAAGTCTGGGGAAAATAGAGCAGTTCCTCAGAGTGTAGTCATTTGAATGTCAATGACCAAATTCTGAGTTCGAGTTGCTAAAGTTTTAACTTTGAGATATCAAAATATTCTGGAATTAATTTGTAGTTACTGAGGCACAATAGCAGAAATGTTGCTAGCAGCCTAATAGAAATTTCTACCTGTCTGGCACGTCAAAGCCAACCAATATACATCTGACATGCTCTTTTCTTTCAATCAGTCCAAGGGGCACAATTACTTGGTTTGGCTCACCTGAATTATTCATGACAACCCCATTTTTCCTTTAAAGACACTGATTAAAATCATTTGCATTGCTATTTGTTTTTGCCATATTTTCTGCTTCCCTTATTTTCAGTGCTGAAAAATAAAGGACACACAGGAAAAGAAAACAAAGGCTCTTGCTCCAGCACAGTCATTACCAGTCCTGGCGATTTTCTTCCTCTGAAATCTGACTCATGAGCATTTGAAATGATGGAAATAGAGCAAATGAACACATTCGCTCCTCTTTTTTCGACTTGAAATATCGTGATTTTAAAAAAAAATCAAGACGTTACTTTTCCATCATTTTCTCAGCAGTGATTTCAAAGTATTAGACTGTATGAAGGTTTGCAAACAAACAAGCTTAAAATATGCCCAAGAAGAGAACAGCGTTCTCTAGAAGCGCAGCCTTTTTTTTTTTTTTTTAAACCCTTGTACTTTGGTGTATTGTCTCATAGGTGGAAGATTGGTAAGGGTGGGCAATGGGGGTCAAGTGACTTGCCCAGGGTCACACAGCTGGGAAGTGGCTGAGGCCGGGTTTGAACCTAGGACCTCCTGTCTCTAGGCCTGACTCTCACTCCACTGAGCTACCCAGCTGCCCCCTGCAGCCTTTTTTAAATCTCTTATAGAAGAAAGCTCAGTTTACTAATCAATAATAATGATGTAGCTGTTGTTCAATCATTGCAGTTGTGTCTGACTTTTCAGGATCTCATTTTGGGGATTTTCTTGGCAAAGATACTGGAGTGGCTTTCCATTTCCTTCTCTGGCTCATTTTACACATGAGGAAACTGAGGCAAACACAGTTAACTGATTTGTCCAGGGTCACAAAGCTAGGAAGTATGTGAGGTCAGATTTACCTTCACAAAGATGAGTCTTCCTGTCTCTAACCTTGATGCTCTCTTCTCTTTACCATCTAGCTATGTCTATTTAGAGTTTTCAGCTTTGCAAAGAGCTTTACAATTATTTTCTCATTTGATCCTCTCAACAACTCTGGGAAGTAGGCATTATTATGATCCCGGTTTTACAGATGAGGAGAATGAGGCATACAGAAATTCAGTGATTTACCTAGTCCCGCAGGTAATAACTGTAAAAAACAGAATTTGAACTCAGGTCTTCTGAATTCCAACTGGATTCCAATTGAATTCCAATTCAATTTCTCCCTTTCTCTTTATACATTTTCTGCTGCTCACAAATAGGTGCAGGCTTCCCCTGTCCTAAAACCAACCAACCAACTTAAAAATCCCCTTCTATTGACCCTGCCATCTCTTCAAACTTCCCCTTTTGCTCTGAAAGCTGGGTTTTGCTCTAAAGACCCAGAAGAAGCTAAGTTGTCTGTACTTTTATTTCTTTCACTCACTTTGCAATCCTCAGCAATCTGACTTCTGAGTTTATCACTCAACTGCTCTGCTAACCAGTAAGTAAAGTTACTGATGACCTCTTCACTGTTACATTTAATGGCCTTTCCTCAATACTCATCTTTCTTGATCTCTGAAGCATTTAGTACATTTGCACCATTTCCTTCTGGATCTTCTACCATCCCTGTGGCTTTATGACATTACTTGACATCAATTTCCCATATTTCAACTATTTGCTACCATAATAAAAACTAAGCTATAGAGCTTTAACACTTACAAGCCACTTTATCTGTTATCTTATCTGAGCATAGCCATAAGCCTCTGACTTTATTTTGTACTATAATTATTATTACCCCATTATATAGATGAGAAAACAAAGGTTTACAAGGTCCATGGAACCATAATAATGCTGGAATGAACCCCAGAGACAATCTAGTTATGTGACATATCAGGACTCGAACACAAGTCTTCTTGATCTTAAAGGCCAAATTCTGTCCATGAAGTCGTGATTCCTCACACTATCTCCCAGATGCCATCGAAAGTTTCTCGTAGTATATAAAAGGCATCATAGGAGTGAGTTTGGGACAGCTGGAAGCTTCATTCTATCTTAAGGTTCAGTAGGGAACATGGCGGCCTACAAAGTAGCAATCTTGACGCTAAGGCTCTAGCTGGTGTACTTGTATGATCTGGGTCATTACTGTTATCCAGCTTGGTCTATATATGATCATATGAAGTCAACCCAGAAAAGCCAGGAAACCTAGTACATGAAGAAAAGAAATTTAAAAGAAAACCATCTGAAAATATCTCCATGTAAAGAGAAATGGGAAAACTGAACCGAAAAAGCAATATTCAATCAGTTATAGAGGAAAGGCAAAGACATAGGAAAGTATACCTTTATGAAATCCCAAACGCATATGGAAGGAGTTTTTTTTTTAAGAGTTAATAAGTAGAATGGGCTTTACCCTTTCCAGTAAGGGATCTTCTTCATGCGAGCATTATTTAACTTAATTAATGGAATGGTATTTTTCAGTTACATCTCAAAAGCAAGCAAGCGCTATATGCCGCCATGATGAAACGGAGTCATTGTTTGACCGTGGATAAGAATTCTAGTTACAAACTAATCAGAAATGAAATGGAATCTAAGGGTTTGAAGCTGGCAACTTTAAGAGGAGATAACAAATGGAAACAAGGCATCGCTTTGGTTCATTAGAGGTGACTATATTCTTTCTGCCTCTCCAAGGCCACATCTTCTTTTAAGACTCTCCCATGAGGATTCTCCAGCTTTTTGCCTTCTCGACCAACTCATGCCACAATTATATTTTCAGTTAAATAAGTATATATTTTGGATCACAGAGCTCCTGGTTTTTGTTCAGATGTGTCAACCTGAGTTGCGTTTTAGGTTGAAGTTAAGTCTTGATGCAAATATTTTAAAATGTTACTAAAATCTCATTCATCAGCAAAGGCTTCTGGGATGTATCTAAAGCCAAACTATTTTTGATTCTCTCCCATGCTTTCCTCCCTTTTGAGAGAGACAGACAGATAGACAGAGACAGAGAGGGCAAGAGAAGGAAGGAAGGAGACTGAAAACCAGAGACAGAGAAATATAACTGTGTGTAGAAAAAACCTAAAGGCAGAATTTATACACATCATTTTAAAAGGCTGGATTCAGTCAAGCAATGAATCTTTTTTTTTAAAGTCAATTGTTTGCCTGGATTCAACAGATTTTTTTCAAATGAGTTTATGTGTATAAATAGCTTATATCCCTATTAATTGTAGAAATGAAGGTAATCCAAATGCAAAGGAGGCAAAGAAAATTTCATTGCAGATAAACATGGAGAGGAGAGGAAAGGGTGACTTTCTCAGACTTAGAGAACATTGGTGGTAGAATGAATTTTAAAAATCACCTAAGGTGTTATCACACTCTAGACAATTTAAAAATACTTTGACTTTCTGGCTCCTTTATCGAGATTAGAAAGGATTTTTGATAGATCACTAGCAAAAGAAATGCTTTCTCCCTCCTTTTTCTGCATCCTGAGGGAAGAAATCATAGTCTTAGAGTCATCTTTATTTAATTAATTAATTCAGAATATTTTTTTCCATGGTTACATGAATCATGTTCTTTCCCTCCCCTCCCATAGCCAACGCGCAATTCCACTGGGTTTCACTTATGTCTCAGAGACATTTTGAGTTTGCTGTGTACTTGACTAAAGGTTCCCTCTACAGTATCCCTGAAGAGTGCTCTCCAGCCTTCCTTTGAATACTTCTCAGGTTGGGGAACTCACTGCCTCCTAAACAGCTCCTTCCATTTCCTGATCCTAATTCCATTTCTTTCTGCTTCTTTGCAACTTCCCCAGTTCTTTTCATTCTACCCTTTGGGGGCCCAAGTAGAACAAATATAATCTCTCTTCTACTTGACATCCCTTCAGATATTTAAAGATGGCTATCATCTCCCAGAACCCAGGCTCTCCATCTAAATCCCTTCCTTTCTCACTATCTTTTTAAAAACAATATCTATCACATACGCAGCAACCCATCCATCATTGTGGAGAGGATTTATATCAAGGCATAAATTATATTAATATCTCTATTTCTTTGGATGGTCCCACTGTCTTTCTTTCAGGCAGTTGAATTCATAACCTTAGTGTTATCTTGTGTTCTTTCCTTCCTCTCACAGCCTTCTAATCTCATCAGTCCCTTGGATGTGGCTTTGGAAGTATTTCTCATTTCTTAAGCTCATCCTGTCTCATTCATATTGCCATAATCTAGATGAGGACCACCAAAGGGCTGTTTCTTCCTCTTGTAAATTCCCCTTCCAAACTATTTTCCCCCCTACTTCCTGAGCCACCAACAATGCATTTTCCTGATGTGTTTCTCTTCCAGGAACCACTTTCAGTGGTATCCTTTGTCTATTGAGTAAAGAATTGAATTCCAGACCCTAGCATTCAGCCCCTTCCTCCACATCCTGACTACAACCTACATTTCCAATTGAATCCCATCCATCCTGCCCTTCGGAATCAGAATTTTAACCCTACTATGCACCTATCTGCTCTAGGAGTAAAAATGAATGAAATACTCCAGATAATTTTAAATGAAAGGATTTAATAACAAAAAGGAAAGGAAAGGGATTCCTTCAGTTAAGTGAGCAGAGCACAGAGCCAGAGAGGCACACCTGCCACATTTTAACCAAAGCAAAGCTCAAGCTCCCCCCAAAAGAGCCCCCGCAGCAGCAGCAGTGTGGGTCTCAGCCGGATTTATCTCCCAAGCCCCAGTATAGCAAATGAGGATGTGCTTAAAAGGATGTTGGGAATTTAGCTGAGGTGGGGCAAATTTTCCACCCGCACACTGCCCACCTCAGCTTGCTCTTTGTTGCCTCCATGTTGTTTTCTTAACTATAAGGCAGCTACTGCTTGTAATGATTGATACGATTTAAGTATGTCTTTTCCCCAAAGACTTATCACATTCAAAACCTAAAACGACAAACATTTCTATATGCTGAGAGTAAGCATGGGATAGTGGGCAAACTTGGGTTCGAGTCATGCCTCGGACATATACTGTGCTCCACATAAATGTCTGGGATTGTAAATTATGGATGAGTTGCCAAACTTCATTAGTGAGGACAGTTTACACACCAGGAGTTCCATACACCAATAAAATCATAGACCTCCACCTCACTGCCTCTCCATCCCCCCAGCTACAATTGTTTCATTTGGAATGAAAAGACCTGGATTTGAATTCTGGTGCTCTCCCTTAATACCTATGTGATCTTGGGCAAGCCACTTTACCTCTTTGAGCCTCACTTTCCTCATCTATAAAATGAAGGGGATGGAAAACATAACTTGGAAGGTCTTTTCCAGCTCAAAATCTATGGTCCTTCCAATAATATTAAATAAGGAAAGAATATCGAGGAAGTGGAAATGACACTAGTAGCTCCGATTTAATATTGGTTATTTTAATATTACGATTACACTATTTAAGGAGAGTTGAATAATTCTTATATTGCCAGTAAAAGGTAAATACATTATCCTGAGAGGTTATACCATAGAAGCTAAAAATGCAAATGGGTCAAAGAAGTTCTTCGATACATTTATAGATGGAGATGTAATATAACACTGGATAAAGGGAAGTTAGGGCTGCTGTTCAGACTATATCCCTAAACTCTTGAAGTCACTGCCAAGAGGGATAACTAATACATTTGGTATAAAATGGCCCTGGATGTAATGGATCTGATTGGGTGTGACCAAGGATGGAATTTTTTATATTGGTTTTTAAAAAGAATTTTCTCCAAAGAATCAATTTGTGTGTTTGTTGGGTCAAATGCCAAGAGGGCAGAAGATACCAAACACTATCGCCATAAACAGTTCCGGAAAGCATTGTGAGGGCCAGTGTCAGAGCATGGGTAAAACTGTCAATAGGAGGAGACCAAGAAGTTGCCTGGGAAATAGATATCCTTGTGAACCCCAAGAGCTGTAGCACTAGCTTTAATTTAAGCAGTTTAAATGTCTTTCTGTTTCCTCCCTAAAAGGTAAGAAGAACAAGATTATATGACAACATCCTTTGGCCACACTCCATTTTTTTTAAAATGGAAAGATGCTCAGAAAATCTTTTATTTCCTTGGGGGGGGGGGGAATGTCATCTAAAGTGCATGTGATAAGAATTCCAATACACCTCCTGAGGCTTCCTATGCAAACCAGAAGTTTTACATTATCCATGAGAAAAGAGAATGACTGCAATTCTTTCCCTACTATTATTCAAAGTTACACTTGATGAGTCTTGCAATTATTCTCTTCCTAAAAGAATGGAGAGAGCTTAAGTTAAATAGCTATTCAGTTGTAGATGACATATTTAAGCTACATCCATCTACAATGAGGAGCTTCCCCTTTCTCTCCTTTTGCTCTCTTCTTAACCCCTTGCAATCCGTTTTCCCACCTAACCATTCTACTCAAACCAGTCTCTCCAAAGGTAATAATAGTATCTTAATTACCACATTCCATGATCTTTTCTCAGACATCAAAGGCTTTATACCTCTAGGCAGCCTTTAACACTACAGATCATTCCTTCTGGATTCTTCCCTTTTCTCTAGAATTTTTGGGACTTTACTCTGGGCATTTTGTAGTGGACCTAAGCCCTGGGAGACTCCCATCTCCCAGGACTCTCTCCCAGTTTTCTGCCTATCTCTTTGTTTCCTTTGCTGTACCCTCATCTAGATCACTCCCTCTAACAACAGGTGTTCCTCAGGGTTCTGTGCTGGGTTCTCTTTTCTTCTCCCTCTAGTCCACTTTATTTGGTGATTTCATCACTTGCCAAAGATTTAATTGCCATCTCTATGCTAATGATTCTCAAATCTGGCTTTCCTGCCCCAACCCCTTCTACTCATGCATCTCTGACTCCTTTTCAGACATCTCAAAATGGATGTGAGGTCAACATCTTAACAGCTTAATGTGGCCAAAATGGAATCCGTTCTGTTCTTTCCCCTTAATGACTTCCCTGTTAGTGTGGAGAGTAACACCACTCTTGCCAGTCTCTCCTGACACAACCTAGGAGTCATCCTAGATTCCTTACTATCTCTTGCAGCCCATCCATACCCAATCTGTTGCCAAAGCCCACTGATTTTATCCCTTCTTTTCTCTCACTTGGCCACCACTCTAATGTAGGTCCATATCACACCTCACTCCTGGACTACCCAGCAAATAAATTCTAGTGGCTCCCTATTGCCTCCAGGAGCAAATACTGATTTGCTGAATCAAAAAAAAAATTCAATGGCTGTTCTAGGATTCTATCTCTTGGTCCCTGGTATTATGCCTTGAATGCTCTTTCTCTTTCACTCTATCTACTTATCTCCTTGGTTTCCTTGAAGTGCCAACTAAAATCCCACCTCTGACAGGAAGCCTTCTTCAACCCTTTTTATTTATTTTTTAAATTTTATTTTATTTTAATTTTTTTAAAAACCCTCACCTTCCATCTTGAAATCAATACTGTGTATTGGTTCCAAGGCAGAAGAGTGGTAAGGCTAGGCAATGGGGGTCAAGTGACTTGCCCAGGGTCACACAGCTGGGAAGTTTCAGAGGTCAGATTTGAACCTAGGACTTCCTGTCTCTAGGCCTATCTCTCAATCCACTGAGCTACCCAGCTGCCTCTCCTCAATCCTTTTTAATTCTAGAGTCTTTTTATTTATTATATATTATTATTATATATATTATTAGAGTATTAATTATTTTCTACTTGCTCTGCATATAGTTTGCTTGTATGCATCTGTTCACATATTATCTCCCCCATTCTATCCCAGATTCCTTAAGGGAAGGGCCTATCTTTTACCTCATTTATAGCTCAGGGCTTAGCACAGCACCTGGCACCTAGTAGGCACTTAATTAATATTTACTGATTAAATGATTGAGGGATCTCCAGACTCAGTTTAAGGGCCATTCTAGAGCCTTAAATGAAGTCATTTTTAGTCAAGAAATTTCAACTGGCAGAGACTCAGAAATATCTATCACTTCCATGAGCCCACCTTATTGAAAATAATTTTGGAATAGTTTTGTCACTATACCCTGAGGCATGGCTTATGGTTTTAAACACTTCTAATGTGCATGACAAAAATGAACTGGAACTTTTTTTTTTCTGTTGCCATCCCCACCCTCCATACTGAGTTCCCTCCCTACTTTAGAACACATTTAAGTAATTCGGGTCATGTCATCACCCCTTCTTCACAGAAATCTAGTTTCAAAAAAACAAATCTGTTGATTTGTATTTTCTAAAATGTTTCATTCTTCATTTTTCTTCTCTATTCCTTTCTGTTTCTCCTCCTCCCTCCTATTTTCTCTCTCTTCTTCCCTCTTTTATCCCTTCCCTCTTCCCACTTCCCCCTCCCCCCTCTCTCAATCATCATTTTTCTGAAAAGTAAATATAACTTGTAAATCTGATAAAAATTCCGACAAACTGTGCAAAGCATCCAACAGCTGCTTTCTCAAAGTGGCAAACTGTTATAACACATTTACTAAATTTTACTGAGGTTTTTCAATCCTGCCTTCTACAGTTCTACCAATCAGTCAGCCAGGAATTAGTCTGGTTGCTGTTGGTGATGTCAAACGAATCTATTGCTATGGACACCACTGTGCTGAGTGGACACTACTGGATACCCATCGCTATTTCATCAAGTCAGGAGACCTTCTCTCTTCCATTCCTTCTAGTTTCCTTGACTTTCTCAGTAAAATTCCTGGTCATTTTGGGACTTCATTCTCTAGAAGATGACATTTATGAGGCAAAGGCTATATTATAACATTTGAAATAATGTTCTCTTTGTCTCTAGACTGCCGCTTCACTTAGGATCACTGTTGGACCTTGAATGTCTCATCCCTTTGTTGAATACAGCTGACTACTATGAAATGACTGCTTGATCCCAGAACTATCAATGCAATTTAAAAGAGGACAATCAGAATCAGAAGAAAAAAGAAACTAAGTATTCCCAGAGCCTGCTGTTACTACTTCCAAGGCTCCCAAGAGCCTCTCTATGGATTTTAGGTTGTAAGGCGAGACAGCTGATGTAACTCCTTTTTGAGACTGTGACTTTCATGAGGTTTCCTCCCTGTTGAAATGTATTTAAACCCTGTTCTCCTGGTCCCTCGTGGGTACCACCCCTGCATGCTGATGCTGAGTGGTGACCCCAGATCTCTATCTCCTAAAATCATCACTTATGTTGGTACTGTATTTAAAACAAAAATCATATCATTTCAAAGGCATAATTAAATATAATCTGGGGGTGGTGGTGGTGATGATATTAAGGAAGGAGACAGAACAATCATCCTGGACATAGGTATGTGCATTTCCTTTCTACTCCTGAACACGTGAGATAATCTGAGAAGGCTAGGAAGAGAAGGGACATATAGAGAGCATGGAGTCCAAACTCCTTATTTTATAGATGATGGAACTGAGGACCACAGAGGCCTGCTGATTTGTCTGAGAGCACACAATAAGTTAATGCTAGGGATTACCCTCTTGACTTTTAGGTCTATCTTCCACCCCCTCCCATTATGCCACACTATAGGATGTTGTAAAAAAGGTTTTTTAAAAAAATGCTCATTTTTTCTTTTATTTTAAAGGTCCCATTTCTAAGCTAATTTTCATTCAAATTATCAGTAATTAAAAGAGATTTAAAAGTATACTGCATTCCTCAATAACAGAATGTGGTAAATGCAAACATGATTTTCCTCACTTATTCTCTTTTTGGTGAAGTCATCCCTAATTCCTGAAGGTGTCAGTGTTACATTCCTCCTTTTTTTACATGAATCATATTTGTTTTTGATTGTAATATTTATCTGAATTTAATGAACACAAAAGAGAAAATATGTATAAAGTAGAATAGAAAAAAGGATTATATGCAAAACTATTGATCTCAATTCATACAGCCTGCTTTTAAAAATATATATACAACCAATTCAGCATTTTTCTATCAAAAATGTCCTACTTATCTGTATTTTCTTTCCCCGCCCCATTCTTCCTTAATTATTCTTGTATTACACTTATTTGTGTATATGTTGCTCTCTACAACCACCACACACAATGGAAGCTTCTTGAGGGCAGGGACTGTTTCCTATTTTTTTTTCTTTGTAGTCCCATCTCCTAGTAGAGAGTTGGGGACATAGATAGCACTTAAAATGTTTATAAAATAGAAGTGAAGGAAAAGGGAAAACAAAGTCCCAGAATTCCAAAATTGTAATAAAATTCTCACATTTGGATTCTTGGGGGTGTTGACTGGGAAAAAATACAGTGGAGCACAAATTCTTTTTTGGGGGCTAGTAGAACTTGTAATAAGGGCTCAGAGATAAACAATGTGTCTCTGGTTTGAGTATCAACCTAGATCAGCTCAAGGAAGCTCGATACTAGCTTCATACTAGTACAATGATACCTTCTAATGACTCTCAAAGACCATCTCCTAATTCATAAAGGGAATGCAATTTGTATTAGTGGAAAGAGTATATACATCAATGACGGCTCCTTGGAGTATGAAAGAAGTTTGTTGTCTTCATATTTACAAATAATGCATCATCACATATTCTGCAGTGATGTGGATGCCAAAAGAGTAAAATCGTTTGTTCTAGTGTGGTTGATTTTGGTATTTTCTCTGTATTTTCTTTTTGAAATGATCTAATTAACCTACTAAACTCTAGCTGAATCATTATGATAAATACTAATTTTAAGAGATTTACAATAGAAATCCTTAAAATAGGTCACAGGAATTATGTGTGTTATGTGCAAAGTTATTTTTTTTCCAAAATAAAGATCTGCATATTAGCCGGAAATAATATCATCAACTGCTAAAAAAAGGCAAAAAAAGACTGTGGTACAAAATTTCACTCACGTTACTGATGATATGTTGAGATAGAGGCTCAAAATTATCTGATAAAGATTTAAAAAAATCTCAACATAACTGCCATGAAAAGTTAAACAAATCTCATTTGCTCAGTTATCCAAATAAAACGAAGGTAAGAAAAATGAACCAATACAGTTGGAATAGGAAGGTATCACTCCAGTTAGCTCGAGGTGAGCTGTTGAAGCAGGAATGAGCATTCTTAAGGACTCACAGAATGTTAATAATTTGCTCAAATAACATAGTTTCCTAAAGAAACCAATACACATGCACGGGGAACTCACCAAGCAATTGAGATTTTCTTGAACATAAAATAAGTGTCTCTAAGATAAAAGCAAGAATCAAAAAGTGAGAATCAATAGAAAAATAGGAAACAATCCAGTAAGAATCTCTGTGACCTCTTTTGAAGTTTTTTTTTTTTTTTTTTTTTTTTTTTTTTTTTTTTTTTTTTAGCAAAGATACTACAGTGGTTGGCCATTTCCTTCTCTAGTTCATTTTATAGACAAGGCAAACAGGGTTAAGTGACTTTCCCAGGGTCACACAACTTGAAAGTGTCTGTGGCCGGATGTGAACTCAGATATTCCTGATTCTAGGCCTGTTGTTCTATCCACTGTACCATAATAATATTATTAATAACAAAAATAAATATCCATTTTTGTACTATTACTTAATGTATGTTATCTTAGAATAAGAGTCCTTAACTTAGGGTGTGTGACATCATTCTTTTACTATTTTGACAAATCTCGATAAAATTGGATTCCTCTGTAATCCTATATATTTTATTTTGTCATTTTAAAAGCATGATTCTGAGCAGGAAAGAGACTTCATTAGATTGTCAAAGTGATCAGTCACACAAAATGGTTAAGGATCTCTGCTTTAGAATTTTATTTTGGGAATCTTGAGTAACTAACAACACGAATGAGTTGACTTCTAAAATTCTGCTGTTAAGTTGGCGCTTTCAAAATTCGACATACATTTTCTTTAGTTCCTGGACAAGTAAAAGGATATTTATTCAAAAAATAGGAATTTTCTCATTAACTGACAAGGAGATTGACTAACTATATCCATTATATATAAGCATGAAATATGCTTTCTCTTTAGGAATTCTAACTAAGTGAACAGGTGACTAAGAACGAGTTGAGCATCTGGGAAACGAGAAGCCAGAAATTCCTCCAACTTGGTCTCTATTGGAAACCAGACAAACTACCTATAAAACAAAGATACGGCCAATCCCTAAAATGGTCCTGAATCATATAGAATGAAGGGAAGATCATGGCCGTTTCTATCAGTACCCAAAATATGGCCATCCACAACCACAAAGACTTCCAAATCAAGGTACAATTTACCAGAAGGAAACCTAATACTCTAATGTAACAAAATGGCAAATATTATAGTCAAAACATCAACAGCATATCTCTGAAGTATTGAGGAAATATTTACATCAATAAGCCTTGACAAGGCAAAGTATTTCACAGTCACACATCAGCATCTACCTTTAGGCAATCACTTTTCCCATGCTTGCTATTTCTATTGGGCAACAGAGCAACAGCTATAGTTTCAAATAAAATCACATGACTATGAAACAGTAACAACAAATGGTGTCTTTGGCTATGAAGAAACTCATCGAGATAGAATTGTCTATTTTGTGACGGATTTTAAGAACATTGACAATAACACATTATATATTTTATATTGTACTATTTATGTCAAAATAATAAGTGTTTAACTGATTGCTTAAAATATAGCTCAATCTGGCTTTGATTAATAAAGAACAAAAGTTGAATATCCAGATATACAAAATAGAATTGAATTTGGGCAAGGACAAACACATATTAAGGTTTTTTTACAAATCCACAAATAAGGAGAACTTGGTTTTGTCTTGCTGAAAATGTCTACAGTAGATAATACTAACAAATCGAGAGTGAAAAGAAATTCAAAATTATAGAAAGTAAGCCTCTACTAGGAAAATCTCAACCAAGATCTCTACAGAGGAAATCCAACAGTGCATTTGCCCTTCCCCAAGAAAAAATGCACATTGAACTCCCTCTAGAATGTACAGACACTTACAGCAAGTAGACTACTAATATGGGCAATGGGCAATTTGATTATCTGAAATATTATACATATTTGAAGAGGAAAAAGAATGTGTTGTGTATACAAGCCAAAATAATATAATCATTAAATGAGATCTTATTTTAGATTGAAAAAGATTTAAAGCAAGCAGTTAAAATTTCAGTGAATTATAAAAATATGTATTTATATGTCAAAAGAGCTAAAAAAAAGAACAGAAATCTATAAGCCACTTAAAATGTTACATGCATGATGATTGTTAGGTCATACTGTACCTTTCCTGAGTCCATTAATGCAAGCTAAAAAAAGATTTTCATAAACTCATTAGATAAGACGTTTTCTTCATATAACACATTCTCTTAAAATCAAACACATTTCAAATACAGTACAACACATTTTCTCTTAGCTTAAAAATGTATGCAATGACAGATTGCTAACAGAGAATAGAGGCAGTCAATGAAATTCAACATTATTAGTAAACATTTTTTTCCCCTAAAACCAGGTAATGATACCTTGATCATTACAGTCTTTAACCCTTATGGACGATCAATAATAAAAATTATAATATAATATAGTTGTTTTAAGACATTTATAATACATGGTTCTATCTTTTGCCTGAACTGACTCCTAAACTCAGTCAAAACTGTAAGGTTAATTAATCAGTCATGTAGATATTGATTGATTCTCCCTCTCTTTTTCTCTTTCTCTCTCTCTCTCTCTTTTTCTCTTTCTCTCTTTTCTCTCTCTCTTTTCTCTCTCTTTTCTCTCTCTCTCTCTCTCTCTCTCTCTCTCTCTCTCTCTCTCTCTCTCTCTCTCTCTCCCCACCCCTACATTGGCATACTTAAAATTAGCCAGAGGTGATTATAAGATGTTTTTAATCCTCTGTCATCAAAAGGACATATGAATACGGTGTCTTGTTTATATTTACAAAAAGCTCATATAAGTATCAGGATAATTTTTCTAGGAGGAATTAGGGGGACCACTATCAATAATAGTAGCTACCCACGTCCAAAGAATCAACAAATTTGGGTATGTTTTAGAGTAACTTTAAAAAAAAATCTATGAACCATGACCACTAGCTTAATTGTAAAAGCCCAAGTCATATATCTATTGGATACCAGTTTGAAATTTCACCAAGAAACCCTATTTGAATACATTTAACAATCCATCATTGGGTAGTGAGGCTAAAGAAACAGGAAATGGTTAGCAGGAAGGAATGCTAGTGATGATTAGAAAATGTCTTGAACCCCTGGTTTAAAGGCAACAAAAAAGAGGTAAAGATGCCGTAGGTATATGTGTAGCTGACACTCAAATGGATTTCAAAAGCCTTATGTTATCTAAAAGGAAACTGAACTGTGAGTAACTGAAAATCCAATAATATTTCCCTTTCAATCCTCAGCAGAGAGGCAGGGCACTCAGTGCATATCATTAGCAGACACGGTCACTTTCTTAGTTGTTTTTGCTTAAAAGGTTTTCCTTTGTTACAAATGATGGTTCAACATGCTATCCTCTTTTCTAAGGCAGAAAGGTCAAAGGACTTAAGAGTACAGAACAAGATACATTTTTGGACATGGCCAAAATGTATACTTGTTACAAGGATGCTACAAATTGGTTATAAGGTTTGGGTTTTGTTTTTCTTTTCCGTTGAAGAGGGAAGGTGGGAGGGAAAGAAAATAGATGTATTAACTGAAGAATAAATAAGAAACGAGGGTTCGATTTAGGGAGTGGTGATAGAGAATATATCCAGAAATGACTAAGATATCTAATGTATGTATGTGTATATATATATACACACACACACACACACACACACACACACACACACACACACACAAACACAAACACACATACACACACACACTCGGCAGCAAATTTTTTTTTTAGTGCTACAAAGTGTTACACGATCGCCGCCCCCCCATAATAATCATTGATGTTTTCTAAACATCCATTAAATCCACGGCACTGTTCTAATAACATCTGTAGGACACAGAGAAGACATATTCCTTGGGTTCTAATCCCAGTTCTTCCACTAAACAACTATGTGACCTTAGTGGCGGAGTTGGGACTAGAACCCAAGGCTCCTGACTCTCCAGTCCAGTGTTCTTTCCAGTATATCATGATACTACTACATATATCCATGTACACTTATATGAAATATTTTTATATAATATTATATATGTGAATATAGAAATATACAAAGAATTCATAAACATTCATGTAAACTGGAAGTGATTTAAGATTCTCTTTCATCAAGGTGAATGTTTTTAGAGTCATTTGATATTCTGTACTAAAATTTACTGAGGGAAAAAACTAAAAACAGGAGAGGTGTTTATCTTTGTTGTTGCTGTAGAAATCACAGTAACAACGAGAGGAAAGTAATTTGTTTCCTCTTATTTCTTTTGTAGCCTGGGTAAATTATTCTTTTTTTTTTGGTCTGGACTTGATTTGGTGCTCCTTTATATATAACCCAAATCAAAGAAAACCAGTCAGCCGCTCTTTTTGTTCACTGAATTATGAAGGGAAGGAAAGGAAGGAAAGCTTGGAATCTCTATTATAAATCTATTTGTACGGATTGCATCAGGAAAATAACCACAACAAATAGACTGACGGGATAATTTTGTAAGCAATCTTGAAAAAATGATATGATCCAGTAGACATTTATTGAGCAGCTAACATGTAAGGCAGTGGTCACAATCGTTCACCACAGACACGTTTCTGATTCCCTACTCCTCGTCCTAAAATGGCCCAATTAATACAATTGAGATCATTCTTTTGGATCAAGTGGACTAGCCTCAGGAAACCAAAAGGTCCATTCTTTTTTTTTTCAAACCCTTAACTTCTGTGTATTGGTTCCTAGGTGGAAGAGTGGTAAGGGTGGGCAATGGGGGTCAAGTGACTTACCCAGGGTCACACAGCTAGGAAGTGTCTGAGGCTGGATTTGAACCTAGGACCTCCCGTCTCTAGGCCTGGCTCTCAATCCACTGAGCTACCCAGCTGCCCCTACAAGGTTCCATTCTTTAAGTGATTTCTTTTAGTTGTTTTAAGGAAGCAGCAAGAGATGCAGATATCCATTTAGCATCAAACCATCTTTTCACTCACATTTCTAATAAATACTCTTTTCAGTGGAACTATTTGAAGCAAAGAATTTGATATTATTAAATGAGCTACAGAGCAATGACAATTGTAAAAAGTATGCTTTTTCTTAAAAGAGATATTTGATTAGGGAAACCCAGTCTTTTTAAAGTCAAATCATGAGGGGGATATTTTATATAGCTCTTTCTGACTACTCGTATATGACTTTTGTGAGATTTAATGTCCTCTGTACTTTTCCCAGTACGGATAATATCCGATCATCTTTGGATATGTCACCTAAAACGAAATGCTCATGTATTACAAACCGATCTCGGAAGAGGCTCTTCTCTTCTTTATGTATTTTCATGAAGAGGCATAAAGCATCTTTTATTGAAGGTCAAAAGATATAGTCAAGTCAGTCTGACTAACAACCTGCTTCTAAGTATAACATTCCATGAGATATGTGCAAAAATTCAATTCTTCCTGATGTAAATTCCAATCAAGCTAGTCTCAGAGTACAATCTACTAAGCCATAGTGTTACTGTACTTATGTAAATTGCATTGTGTCTGAACCTGCGAAACGGAGAAGAGAACAAGGGGCTGAGTTTTATTTGAGCGAGGTCTACGCTCCCATGAATGATATCCAAGTCCAAATAGTGAACAGAAAGAGCACCTGGTTTTCTGGAGGTGTGCGAGTGGTGACGAAGTTCCTAAGTTTATTCTTCGGCAGACTTTACTGGTTGATGCGTCCCTTGAGGCCCTGTGAAGTTCTTTATTCCAAAATTAGTGGCAGCTCCAAGGCGCTATTCTTGCTTTCCATACTAGGGGCAGCAAGAAGGAATTCAATCACATCGCTGACTTACTATGCCGTTACTGGTGGGGGCTCGGGAAGAGGGTTACAACAGTGCTGAAGACCAAATGGCATACCTAGTGCATAGAGTTCTGGCTTTTTACAGTTGGCATTGTGTAAAGAGGCATCTCTTGGGCCCGAATTGACCAGATTTCTACCTATATTGACCACATCTGTAATTGTCTCTTTTCATTTCATCCAGACACAGCCAGTTTAGCTTAGTCTAATGCAAATAATTAAATTTTCAGCAAATGCCACATACAGATTGGCAGACATGGTGGTTGCTGTTCAGTCATTTCAGTCATGTCTGACTCTTCATGACCCAATTTGGGGTTTTCCTGGCTAACATACTTGAAGTAGTTTGCCATTTCCTTCTCCAGGTCATTCTGCAGATGAGGAAATTGAGGTAAACAGGGCAGAGATACCTGCCTAAGGTCACATGGTAAGTGAGTATCTGAGGGCGGATTTGAACTCTCTAGACTCCAGTCCTCTCACTTTATCTACTGGGCCACCTAGCTACTCTGAAATCAGAGTGATTATATATTAAAATAAAGCTGATTTTTAAAGATACGGAACTATAATCTACTTGATCTGCTTTTTAGTAAATGAGAATAAGAATGAAAAAATTAAATTACTGGTGAGCTCTAGTATAATATGTTGAAATATTGAATTGGTGAATAATCTTCATTTGTTGGTGATCTAAAAGATTCCTGTATGAGACATGATGAGTCCTTGGTCATGTGTGAAGGTCAGGCACTTTTAGACCACAGACACAGATAAACCAAAATGGTGGCTGTGGGGTAAAGTCTTCATTTTTTTGGTAATAAGTATATCTTTCTTAGATTCACATTAAAAACAATTTCCCTTCCTTTTACATATACAATCTAATAGTAGAGGAGTGAGTGTGATGGGGTATGGGGAGAAGAAGGAGAGGAAGGATGAGGAGGGGTAGAGAGGAAGGCAGAGAGACATTCTGGAATTAATATCATGAAGCATTTATACTAATTTACAGAGTGAATAACGCATGGCAGATTAATAGGAGAAACTACTCATCACAGCATTTGCTATCTTAAGTCAAAGATCACATTTTACTCTCTTTTCATCAGGATAGATTTCTCCCATATCTCCCCTGGGTTCCTAAATAGGTGGCCAAAAGTAAATAAAAACAACCTCCCAATTCATAAAACAACCTGAGAAAGGATAAAGAATTGGACACAGAAAATGACAATCAAGAGTTCCTCCACTGCTTTTCCTCAACCTTTTGCTTTCAGTTACTTTAACTTCACCCATTAAATTTCTAAACGGCTACCATATCTACAAAATGCTAATTTTCAGCTGGATTCTATGAGGCAGAATGTGACTTTGAGGTACTTTAGACCAGCCTTTCAATGGATGATCAGCCTGTGAAGAGTCGTGTGAAGAGAAGGATGGTATCTTCAGCTTTCCCAACCCAGAATGGATGCTTCTATGGTCTACTGAATATTCCAGGTCCAACTCAGCTATCATATAGCTCTCAAGGGTGTCTAAAAGCCCAGTGCTCCAGGTATGAAGACAACTAAAACCTTGTGAACACTCTGAGAAGTTACCTGGAGAGACTGCTTTCATGCATAACTTTGAGGATTTGATAAGGGCAATACAATAAAGATGATATTTCTCAGATGCATTTTGGAGCTATCCAAAGTGATCATTTTGAAGGATTACACGGTATTCAGATATTTCACATCTTTCAGTGTTCAATGTATCTTTCAGTGGTTATAGTTTTTGGAAAGAAACAATAGATTTCAGATAGACTGGCTCCTCTTAAGGCCATTCTCAAAGAAGAGCATGGAAGGCAATTTTTTTGAGCTGAGGGTCATGATCAAATAAATACTTCGTAAAAAACATCCACAATCTTTTGTCAACCTTAGAATACTGATGATAGAACTTGAAACAAATATATTTAAGTAGGGAGATTTTCCAGGCTTTCCACTACCAAAATGTTAAATTTGTATCTGTATACCCTTGAAATTTAACGTGAGACTCTGCCTTAAGCAACAATTATTTCTGCCTTTCCTCAAGTAATAACAACTCTCAAATACATCTAGACATGTGTGTGCCATTTCACTTAAGACACGTGTCTCAGAAACATTATTTTTAAACTGAAGATCTTTGGATATTTTTCCCTATGCCTTCAGCAACTGATTGGATATGATCTATTAGCAGCTAATTCAATATCTGCTGTGATAAAAGGAAAACAAACTATAATTAAAATCTTCTTGTAGCAAAAGTGGACACAGTTCTAATTGAGTGTTTTCACTAAGTCACTTGAGGCTTTTCTCTTATTAATAGAAATCAATTGTATATGTTCCATAGTGGGCTTTGCTCTTATGTATTAACGTGGAGTACAAACTCTGTCATCTATGGATTTCAAAGATTGGTTGAAACTATGGATTTCAAATATTGTTTCCCCTTTCCATAATAAGACAGCCACCCAACAATGTCTTTCCAAACTGAAAAAAATTACATCAGGACAGACATTCCTTTAAATTTCATTCCACTCAAATCTTGTATAAAATCTTCCTATATCGATAAATTACCGATTCAGCTAAACTAAATTCTGAAAGCAGGGACTTCCCCCGCTCCCCAGACATTTTCATTCAGCAAAGGGCTTCTGGTTAGAAAGAAGTTAAATATTTTAAAAAATTTGTTTTCTGTGCACGTTTATAAGATAAAGAAAGATGCGTTCATATAATATTCATTGAAATCCTAAAGCAAGATGGAAGATGTATCGTGCAAAGTCAAATGTATAATATGTCTCTGAGAATGCCAATAACATCCAATAATGGGGGCAGCTGGGTAGCTCAGTGGATTGAGAGCCAGGCCCAGAGACAGGAGGTCTTAGGTTCAAATCTGACCTCAGACACTTCCCAGCTGTGTGACCCTGGGCAAGTCACTTGACCCCCATTGCCTGGCCATTACCACTCTTCTGCCTTGGAACCAAGACACAGTATTGACTCCAAGATGGAAGGTGAGGGTTTTAAAAAAATAACATCCAATAATATTCCTTATGGACATAGTTCTTAAACTCTATGTACTTTTTAAAGATGTAATTCCATGTGTTCTCATTAGCTAGAGCTGGTTTACTAAGGCCACTCAGCTGATCACAAAGAATGGTAGTAATGTGATAGTGATCAGTATCTTCAAATCAAAAAGGTGCCTCATCAAAGTTTCGCCGATGTTAACAGTGAACATATGTAGTGGTAGAAGAGAAGAGAGATCAAATGACTAAGCTGCTGTTGAACACCATAGTTCAACGTTTGGAGAAGCCATCAAGGAATCTTGGGCAATTAAGGCAATAAAGAAAAGAAAAAGAAGTTTGGACTGCCTGCTTGGTTCTTGGGCATTCTAGAAAGAATTCTACAGAACCAGGGTCTGACATCCAAAGATACGTGTAAGTACACATTTCAGTGATCAAGGGGATCATGCTTGGCAGATGGAAAGCTGTTTACAGAAATCCACAAGAAAGGCAAGTCCTATGTGGTTCAAATATATTAGAGATCTACTGGAGAGAAAGCGATCCTCTTTGATGAGACAGAGTTAAAGTATCTTAAACCAGCGAAGAATAAGGCATAAAAGACAATGGTATGAGCAAGAAGAGGAAATGAAAAGTAGAAGCATGCTGTTTAGAACTGAATTAAACACAAGCTTATATGCCCAGGAAGAGGAGGAGGAACCTCCAAAAGACTATTTTATCAGTCTGCCCCTCTAACTGACTGCAAAGGCAAGTGAAAAGGTTTTCTTGAATAAAAACAAATGACTCCTACCTTTGCAATCATCTGCCCAATCTGATTGGGAGGCCTAGAAAATTGAGGTAATTGTTTTTGGGGATGCCTGGAATAGATATATCTATTTGGAGAATTTGTACCAGGAGACTACAGCACCACAAAGCTAAAACAGGGCTCAGGCAGGCTTTGTCCATAATAAAGAATGAAGGGAAAAAAATCTTTTACCTAGACTATGCAACAATCATCTACATATCTTTAAACAAGTCCCCCATTTCTTTTTTTTAAATTATATATGTCAATTTATTATGCTATTATGTTAATTACATATAAGATAGAATTATATCTTATGTTTTTATTTAAATTATATGTGAATATATAATATTAGATTATAATACTATATAAATATATACATTTTATTCCCTGAATATAGTTTGCTTTACATATTATTTGCACATTTCCTCCTCCATTAGACTGTAAGCAGGAAGTCCCCCATTTCTGTACATCAGGATCTGTATATCTGTGCTATGAGAATCGTACCACTTGCTAAGTTACAAAGGATGCAGATTAACTGAAACATGGTGGACCAGCCTTGTCAAGGCCTCCTCAGAAAGATGACTTTTTAGAGAATTCAGGGCATGGCCAAGTAATCTATTATTCTATCTTCTGGTTTCTTAAGCTCCTTACTCTCTTGACGCAGCAGCATCGTGACACTAAGATAGGTTCGAGGGGGCAGTTTCTATAGTCTAGGATTTTTAGAAGTTCCATCATAAGTAAGCAATGCATCCTCCCTAGCCCTATCGAGGACCACCCAATGCACTGAAACTCAGAATATTCAAGTAGAGTCACATCTCACAGAAAACTTTCTCATGAGTTGTACAACTATTAGACAGAAACTTAACTTTAAGCCTGATGTAGTTTTTTTGTTTGTGGGGGGGAGGAAAAGCGCATAATGAGCATTTTATTTTATTTTTTTAAACCC
Source organism: Gracilinanus agilis (assembly GCF_016433145.1). NCBI lineage: Eukaryota > Metazoa > Chordata > Mammalia > Didelphimorphia > Didelphidae > Gracilinanus > Gracilinanus agilis. The sequence continues at coordinate 45,766,418 of NC_058136.1, forward strand.
TTAACTTCTGTGTATTGGCTCCTAGGTGGAGGAGTGGTAAGGGTGGGCAATGGGGGTCAAGTGATTTTCCCAGGGTCACACAGATGGGAAGTGTCTGAGGCCAGATTTGAATCTAGGACCTCCCACCTGACTCTCAATCCACTGAGCTACCCAGCTGCCCCTATAATGAGCATTTTAAAAGGTGCCTATGCAAAAGTCAATTGAAATACTAATGGTATCCATACTAGTATCATCAGAGGATCTAGTGGAAGCCCTCCCCACCCCCCCCTGCCCCATGTGGAGGGCTTCTAAGTGGACCTGCACAACAGGAACACAGGATGAAAAAAATCTGTCCAGGTTGTCATCTCTTATCTTTGGATGGAGAGCTCCCATAGATGAGATCACAGAGGGATGCTGGGAGCATCAGAGTATGCAGTTCAGTGCCTGCATATGACATTTGGAGTTATGACTCTGCCACTAGTCAGTTTATGCACCTAGTTAAACTGAATGGCAGAAAGACAGTTCAGCAGCATTGCCAGAATCAAATCTGGGTTCGACTTCCACCTCGGATGCTTACTAGCTTGCTAATGTGACCTGTGGCAAGTCATTTAACCCCTCTGAGCCTCAGTTTCCTCATATGTAGAAAGCGAGTAATCATCTTTGCACCTAGTTCACAGGGTTGTTGTGAGGATAAAATGAAATACTGTTTGGATAGTGTTTGTGAGCCTTAAAGTGTTATATAAATGGGGGCAATTGTAAGGAAGGGAAATGCTAGATTTCCCAGAACCATTAGCTCAGCATGTTAGAGCTTTGTTTTACAAATGAGGAGACTGAGAGGAAGAGAGGGGAAATGCTTTGTCCAGGGGGTCCTTCCTGCTATTTTTAGGAAATTCATGGATTGGGCAGGTGCAGGATGGGCCAGCAAGGAGGGACTCTGATCTGTGCCACTGAAGGGACTGGTTTAATATTATAAAAATCATCAGCATAATTGTCCATATCAATAACAAAGCCAACAGAAATCATATGATTATCTCAATAGGTGTAGAAAATGCCTTTAACAAAATACAATGTCCATTCCTATTAAAAACACTAGAGGGGGCAGCTGGGTAGCTCAGTGGATTGAGAGTCAGGCCTAGAGACGGGAGGTCCTGGGTTCAAATTTGGCCTCAGACACTTCCCAGCTGTGTGACCCTGGGCAAGTCAAGGCGCCTACATTCCTCTCTTACTGTCCATAGCCAAGGCTGGCCATCTCCTGCTTTGACAATCAACCCAAGCAACCAAAAAGAGTCAGCACATCCGACTTACTGCTTGGCACTGCCCACTAGATACGTTCGAGCTAGGCATGAAGAAGAGTCCTCTGCTTTCCCTTCCCTTGAATTTATCATCCAGTTATTAGGGAGATAAAATCTGGCCATAATGAACTACAAAGACGAGACCGGAATTACCAAGTGTCAAACGATTGTTCTAGTCACTAAGGGCTACGGTCAGATTTCCCCATGTTCAATCTCGGCCCTTGGAAGAACAATGACAGACATTCACAAAGGACATCATGGTGGAAGAAATTCTGTTGTCCGGCAGGAACGAACCTTCCAAATCAAGTAGAGTCCAATTCCTTCATTTGAAACACAGAGAAACCATGGTCTAGAGAGGCAAAGTGATGGGCTCAAAGTCACACAGCTATGGGGGTTGGGGGAAGGAAGCAAGCCCTTATTAAGCCCCCCCTACCCCAAGTGCCAGGCACTGTTGCTAAGTGCTTTTCCAAATATGATCTCATTTTAGCCTGGCAACAAGCCAAGGAGGTAGGTTCTATTATTACCCCCATTTTACAGATGAGGATATTAAGGTGAAAAGACATTAAGTGACTTGCCCAGGGTCCCACAGCCAGCAAATATCTGATGTTGGATTTGAATTTAAAAGGTTGAACTTAAAACTCCTGGTCCAGCATTCTGTGCACTGTGGTGCCCCCTAGCGGGCATCTCAGCTTATGGCAGAGCTGAGGCTCAGTCTCATGCTTTTTCTCCCCCTGCCATTGTGTTTACAAAGCACTTTATTGACATCAAATATTTCTCACAACAATACCTTGAGATAAATAAGGCAAGCCTAATTAGTCCCATTTCACCAACAAGGAAAGTAGAGATCAAAGAAGTTAAAGGATGTGTTTAAGGTCACACAGACAATAAATGATTGTCCTGGGACTCAAACCCAAGTCTTCCAACTTCATATCCAGGGCCTCTTTCAGGAACCTTTGGCCCAAAGTTCTTTTCACACCTTCTGTATGTGACTAGGAAGGAAGGGCTGGGGGTGTGTGTGTGGGGTGGGAGCTTGTCCTCATAGTCCTACCTGAACAGTCTCCTTCTGTCACTTTCTGGAGAACCAGGAACTGTTGAGGTCTGCGGGCGTGCCATCATGCCAAAGACACGCATACTGACCTCAAGATTCCGGATACTCAGGTAAGTCACTCTGCGGGTTTCGTCCCACGTCAGCCCCTGCATGTGAAGCTGGTGCTGCCCTGGGCACAGAAGCTCCTGGAGTACCTATGCAAGCCACCCCTTTCCTGGAAGCTCTAGAGCAGTGGTTCCCAAACTTTTTTGGCCTACCGCCCCCTTTCCAGAAAAAGTATTACTTAGCGCTCCCTGTCACATACTATCACTTCCCCCTTACAGTTATTCACCGCCCCCAAATGCACTTGTGGCCATCACTGCACCCCTGGACCCCTGGATCGCTGCAGCACCCACCAGGGGGCGGTGGTGCCCACTTTGGGAATCACTGCTCTAGAGTAATTGCAAGTCAGTTCAGTTCACCAACTATGCATATGTCCATCACTCGGCTAGATGATGTGGATGGCATGGTCTCTACCTTGAAGGACCTATAACCTCATCACGGAGATAAAACATACAGACATTAAACTGTTAAACAAAACAAAAATGGTTTCATAAAATGCCAAAATGATCAACATAGATAATGAGAGATATAGGAAATTAATGCAGAGAGGGAGCACTGGAAGATGGAGCAAATGGGAAAGGCAAGTGAAGGAGATTTGAGATGGCCTTTAGGTAGAAAAGTGGTTAGGTATGAGGAACAGGGAGTAAGAAAAGTCTCTAAGAACCATCTATTTGGAGAACAGCGAGTTGACTGGCCTTCTTGAAATATCAGGTTCCCATTGGATAGTTGTAAACCCCACCCACTAAATAAGTAGTAGGAGATGAGATTTGGTGGCCCTTCACTAATATGTTGGGAATTCTCCAGCAGGTCCCAGGAGGTTCAGAAAAGTCACCTCCTAATGGGGCGGCCCAATGAAAACACTATTTTAAGAGTATTCATGAGGTGGGTAGATCCAGAGATCATTTTAAAAGGGGGGGGATTGTGAGGCAGGAAAGCCAGTTAACAGGCTACTGAAATAATCTGTCTGGATGTACTTGAGGAAGCAGGAGTAGAAAAGGACTGAGAGACACTACAAAGAATTTCACTTTTTGATAACTAACTGGCAGAGAATGAAGAAGAAGGAAGAATGATTTGATAACTGGTTAGAGTGGTCCAATGGATGAAAATGGAATGGGTGGAGGATGGGATTCCTTTTATTTATTTTTATTTTTTAAAACCCTCACCTTCTGTCTTAAAATCAATACTGGGTATTGGTTCTAAGGCAGAAGAGTGGTGAGGATAGGCAATGGGGGTCAAGTGACTTGCCCAGGGTCACACAGCTGGGAAGTGTCTGAGGTCATATTGGAACCCAGGATCTCTAGGCCTGACTCTCCATCCACTGAGTCACCCAGCTGCCCCCTGGGATTCTTTTTAGAAGGGAACATGGTAGGCTGTTTAGAACACATGCAATTTGAGAAGATACTATGACATCATGCAACAAAATGTGGAAAGCTATGGAAGGTATGTGATTGGAGCTCAGGTGAGAGATTGAGACTGCAGCCGGAGATCTGAGATCCATCTATCTGCAGTGGGAAGGAAGTCATGGAAATGCCTTGTGGGAACAAAATCAAACAAAAGAACAATTTACACAATGAAAAGAAAGACCCCCAATCTGCACCCCCCCAAAAAAACACGACAAAATTCAAGTCAGACATAAAGCACCATTTTGGGATCATTTCTCATAATTAAAGCACTTAGCTTTCCTTTGTGCTAAAAATCAAACTTCAGAAGCAGACCATGATATACTGTCAGCTGCCATCACTCTACTCTGAGGTTTTACTTTACCGTTATGGGGAAACGCACTCTGTGTGAGGGGACATGTTTGGCTGTTCGTAGAGAAATGCTGGTTATATCAAAATAAAGCGTATCAAGAAAATGTTTTAAATTTCAGAGAAGAAAGGACGAGCATACTGTTTTCTAGAGTATTTGCCAATTCCCAAGGCCATATAGCTTTTCTTTTAAAAAATTCTCCATTGGGGCAGCTGGGTGGCTCAGCAGATTGAGAGCCAGGCCTAGAGACGGGAGGTCCTGGGTTCCAATCTGGCCTCAGACACTTCCTAGCTGTGTGACCCTGGACAAGTCACTTGACCCCCATTGCCCAGCCCTTATGGCTCTTCTGCCGTGGAACCGATATAAAGCATTGATTGCAAGGCGGAAGGTGAGGATTTAAAGAAAAATTGCATTTCTAGTAATTTTGTTTGTTCAGTATCTATACAGAATCAACCAGGTAAGCATTTCTTAAGCGTGTCAGACATTGTGTTAGCCCTGGGACACAAAGACAAACATGAAACGGCTCCTTCTCTCACAGAGTTATGACAAATGCGTACAAACAGGAAATGTATAAAGCGTACAAAAACCAATACCAGGTGGTTCAGGGAAGGAAGAAACTAGTCATTGTGAGAGTTAAGTAAGGCTTGAGGAGAGAAGGGAAGGAAACAAGCAATGATGTAGTGCCTACTATGTGCTAGATACTATGCTAAGTGCTTTATGATTGTTACCTCATTTGGTCCTTAACAAAAACCCTGAGAGGACAATGCTATGGTTACCCCAGTTTTATCGTTGAGGACACTGGAAAACAGGGGTTAACATACTTAAAGTGTCTGAAGTTAAATTCGAACTCAGGTCTTCCTAACTCTTAACTCCATGCCTTGAAGGGAGGAAGTATTTAATGAGGTAGGGGTGAGGGGGAAGTTCACTCTAGTGCAGTGATTCCCAAAGTGGGCGCCACCGCCCCCTGGTGGGTGCTGCAGCGATCCAGGGGAGCGGTGATGGCCACAGGTGCATTGATCTTTCCTATTCATTGCTATTAAAATTAAAAAAAAATTAATTTCCAGGGGGCTAAGGAATATTTTTTCTGGAAAGGGGGCGGCAGGCCAAAACAGTTTGGGAACCACTGGGCTAGGCATTGACCTGGGGAAAAGATGGAGTGTGGCCTGTGATGGATAACAAGAAGGCCAGTTTAGCTAGATCACACAGTAAGAGAAAAGCAACACTGAGTGAAGATTGGACCGTAGGAAGCTGCCAAGCTGTGAAGGGCTTGAAAGGTTTGTTAAGTAGGGAATAAACAGTCAAATTTGCGGTTAAGCAAAACAATAATAATGAAAAACAGCTTACATTTATCTCGCGCTCACTATGTGCCAGACATTGGGCGAAACTCTTTTCAAAGATTATTTCATATGACCCTCATAATAACTCTACAGGAGATGGGCTATTATTAGCCCCCTTTTAGAGATGAGGGAATCAAGGCACACGTGGCTACTAAGCGTCTGAGGCTGGATTTGAACTCAGATCTTCCCTATTTCAGGTCCAACACTCAATCTGCTAAGCCACTTAGCTGTCTGTATATTTAGGAAACACTTTATTTACTGTTTCCTTTTCTTCCTAGACAGCCATGGGGAAGATGGATCAGAGAGGCGGTGTGACTTGAGGAAGGGGAAATCAGGAGGTTATGCAAAGTCTAGGCAAGAAGTAATGGGAACCTGAACTAAAGAACCATGTCAAAGCATCATATGGAAGGAGAATCCATAAGATCTAGCATGGCTGAGGTGAGGATCGATGAAAAGTTGATAAAAATATTGAATTTCTGGACTTGGGATATCAAAAGGATAACAATGTCTTAAAGAAACCAGGTGACATCATCATCATCATCATCATCATCATCATCATCATCATTATTATTATTTAAAACCCTACCTTCTGTCTTGGGAATCAATTCTGTGTATTGGTCCCAAGGCAGAAGAGCCTTAAGGGCTAGGCAACTGGGGTCAAGTGACTTGCCCAGGGTCACACAACTAGGAAGTGTCTGAGGCCAGATCTGAACTCCCATCTCTGGGCCTGGCTCTCAATCCACTAAGCCACCCAGCTGCCCCCAAAAATCAAGTGACTTTAGAAGAAGGATTGGCTTGGGGGGAAAGATAGTGAATTGTGATCTTCCCTGCCCCACCCCCCCATTAAACTTTCCCTTGTAATGAATATAAAACATAGGATACCAAGACTATGTCTGACTCTGGGAGGAAAGGTAAGCTTCATTATCTCTTATCTGGAACTTTCCTTGTTATTTTTTGTTATTCAGAGCTCAAAGTCCTTCTAGTGGCACTCTGAATTCTATTGTTATGCTCATTATATATCCTGTTCTCCAGGAGCCCTCATCTAAGAAGAAATGACTGGCATTAATATATTTTTGTCAATTCTTTGCATAATTTGGATATCAGACTTATTGGTGATATGAAAAGCTTGGGGGAGTATGAAAAGAGAAATGACCCTTAAGCAAGGAAGCCCTGGGTTCGAGTCCTGCCTCTGTGACCTTGGGAAAGTCACTGCAACTTTCAGTAGTCTAGACAACTCATCAAGACTCTAAAATTGCAGAGAACATGGTGACTTGCGTTAGTAGGGGAAATTCCTCACACCATGGAAATCACAGTACAATTTCCCCCACTTTACCATTTCTCTATTGGCTTTATGATTTTATTTGCCAAAAAAAAAAAACCAAACCAAAAGCTTTATTGTTATGTTTTTTCAATTTTTAATTTGAATATTTTCCCTTAGTTAAATATTTCATGTTCTTTCTTTCTCCCTAAACCCCCTCCCAACCCCCCTTAGCTGACACACAATTCCACTGGGTTTTATTGTTTGTTTGTTTGTTTGTTTTAAACCCTTACCTTCCTTCTTGGAGTGGCAAGGGTAGGCAATGGGGGTCAAGTGACTTGCCCAGGGTCACACAGCTAGGAAGTGTCAAATTTGAACCGAGGACCTCCCATCTCTAGGCCTGACTCTCAATCCACTGAGCTACCCAGCTGCCCCCTCCACTGGGTTTTAGAAAAAGAAAACTTTAAAAAATTCGTGTAGTCATATTGCCCTTCTTAGCCTTTCTTCCATTTTTACAAGCCTATTATTAGACTGCCTTAAATGACTTCCCCTCGATCTCCTCCTAAATTTCACCCTCAGCACATATTTTTTGTCTGGATTTCTTTGCTAGGCGTTTCCCCACTTCACTTGGGACACTCTCAGCTGTGCCAGGGGTCTCCTGTTCATCTAGTCAGTGTCCCTGTTACGGTTCATAATTAGGCAAAAGTAGCTCCTGAAAATACCAGCTGCTCCTCTTATTGATCCTTTCTTCGAGGAATTCTTTTATACTTTTTTGGTCCAATAACCACATCGTGTGTTTTGGAAACTGGCGCATTGTCGAAGTACTCTGGACAAATTTTTTTTCAGACAGCTTTAACTTATGTCTCACATCCGGGCACTTTAGCTATTTCAGGTGTGGGTAGACAGGAAGAAATAAGCTTTTAATAAGTGCCCACTATGTATTAAGAGCTTTACAAACAGTATTTCTTTCAATCTTCACAATCATTCTGTGATGTAAGTACTATTCCAATCCCTGTTTTACAGTTGAGGAAACTGAGGCAGGCAGAGGTCGAAAGGATTTGTCGAGGGTCGAGCAGAGTGTCTGAAGCTACATTTGAACCCAGGTTCCTGACTTAAGCCTCAGTGCTCCATCCCTGACACCACTTAGCTACTTCTTAGTTTGGACAGCTCCGTGATTCTTTCTCAAGCTAAGTTGGACTTGGCCTTTGGCTAATCAGCCGCCCTATCTCCCTGCAGCCAAGGATAACCTGCCCGCCATGCAGAGCGGACGCTCTTCTTGCTGGCCCTTCGACTTGGTAGATTGAATGGAAGCCTTGTCTTTAGCAGCGCTACCAGATCTGCCTCCTAGCCAAGGCGCAGCTACCTCTGTACGCGGTGGGGGTGACTATTGCTCAGATAAGACTAGGGGGGTGGTGGTATGGAGGGGCGGTATGAACTATACTCATAGGCAACCCAAACGCCAATCAGACCTATTTCTCAATCAGAGGTGTGGTGAGAACAAGCCCAAACCAAAAGCCAATCAGATCTGTTGTTCAGTCAGGATGGGCGGGGCCAAGGCAGATCCAGGTGCCAATCACACCTGCTTCTCAGTCAGAGATGCAGGGAGGGCAACCAAATCCAAAAGCCAAATCCAGGGATCAATCAGACCTGTTTGAAATCCAGAAGCCAATCGGACCTGTTGTTCAGTCAGGATGGACAAGGCCAAGCCAGATCCAGGGACCAAACATATTTGTTGTTCAATCAGAGTGGGCGGGGCTAAGCCAGATCCAGGGACCAATCAGATCTTTTTCCCTGTCAGCGATGTGGCGACGGTTGTCAAATCCAAAAGCCAATCGGATCTGTTGTTCACACGGGGCGGGTGGAGCCAAGCCAGATCCAAGGACCAATCGGATCTGCTGTTGAAGCAGCTCCCGCCGAGGCAGAGGCAGAGGCGGAGGAGGAGGCAGAGTCTTCGACGCCTCGGTGACTCTTTACCCCCTGCTGCTGAGCGGTGAGTCCAGACAGAACTCTGACCCAGATTCTGAGTTCTAGTCAGGTCTTGTCTTTTCTCGAGATCATCTCGAGACCATGGGAGATCCAATAGTGATCTCAGATGACAGCGACGAGGGTGAGTGGTGTACGGCCTACCCGCCATGGCACCCACCCGAAAGCCGGGACCTGGCCTCAGGGCCCAGCTATCCCAACTATCCCAGCTATTCCCAGATTGCGGCTTCATCTCCATTGGTATCACCACTAGTTTCACCACTGGAGTCACCACTGACCATTTCCTTGACCTCGCCACCGAATTCTGACTCGAGTTTAGTGTCGGCCCGCAACATGGCACCCGTCATCAAGAGGCCACCCGATTTAATCGACTTGACCGAAGACTCAGGTATGCCTACTTCCATTCCTAGTGATACCACCAGTTTAATTGATTTGACAAGTGGGGACGATCAAATGTGTGGTACTAGCATTATCTGTGATGCCACCGAGAGTAGAAGATTTATGGATGTTGCCACCACGGAAACCCCTGATACTCTTTCCCTGGGTGAGGGTACTTCTTCAGAGTTTAACATTTGCTTGATGGGTGAGGTGGGTTCTTTGGATGAAAGAATGGCTTTAATCCCGGCGGGGCAGTCCTATGACAACGTTCCATCTGAATCGGACTTTATGTCCTCAGTCACCAGCCATTTTACATCTCTTACTAGCCTGGACCAGAGCTGCAGTACCCCCTTTAATAGAGATTTGAGCTCCTTAGCAAGTTTCCATCACTGCTCAGATGTAGCTGCTATATCATCGAGCAGCAGCACCTGCAGCCACATGGCCCTAATGCCGATGAACTGTGTGCTGGAAAACTTCTACCAGATAGCTTTTGAAAACAGCGAAGAGTCGCTGAGTAATGAGCCAAAGTCTGAGCCTATCTCGGCAGAGAGAGTGCAGATAATAGTCAACACCATTGAGACAAACTTCAAAGAGGCCACCGTTCAGTGGCTCACCGAGTTTGTGACTGAGCAGTTCTACCCACCCAGGGAAATTTTATCTCATGTGATTCGTAACATCCTCCTTAGCCCTGACGTTGGTCATCTACTGAACCAGACTTACAAACTTTTAATAAAAATCCAGGAGCTCCATCCTGCTAGTCTTAACAGTATGGAATGGGACTGGGATCTACTAGCCACTGTTGTGCAAAAAGAGGTGACCGAGCTGCCTGGCCAAGCCCTCTTCCTTCGTTATGTCATTAAGACTCTGGAGGATGACTTCCAGGAGGGCATGAAAAAGCCGCCCAGCGAAATGCAGAATACTATCGCCTCTGCCATGCTTTCATGTGACAGGGAACCTCAGCACATCAAGGACATTATCAATTGGCTATTGACAATACTGTGCGGGTCTACATTTCCTCTCTTTGAAGTATTTTCACAAAGAGACACAAAAGTCAGCCAGCCTGGGGACTTGGCAGCTGACCCAGCAGCGGTAAAGAACTGTAATCAAGTTATGGTGCTCTACCTGCAGAAAATGCTGGCGATGGCTGTCGAGGTTGACAGAACCCCAACTTGCACTTCCAACAAAATTGCTGAAATGTTATTTGCGTTTGTGATAAACATTCCTGAAAGGCACCAGAGGGAGGCCTTCTTCACTTCCATGGAAAACCATCTCCTTAGATGCAAAGTGCTAGAGATCATCATGATTCATAGCTGTGAGAAACCTACCACCCTGCCGCTCTCCTTTGCTCAGATCCTCTATTTCTTGAACAGTGCAAATTCCCTATTCAGTCAAACCGAGGACATGAAGTGGAACAAATGGGATGAACTTGTTGAACACTTGCAATTTCTTTTGATTAGCTACCAACATGTTTTACACGAGCATTTGCGCATTTCTATAAGAGAAAGACAGGACCAGAACCGAATCTTCAGACAACAGATGCACCACGGAGATGACATCACTGCCCTGGACATTGACTTGCAGTTCGATGGATTTTTTAGCCGGATGAGACATCGAGTCAGAGAGGAGATTCCCGACTATCTCCAGGAGAAGTTGTTCCTGCTTAAATTACTGTTCTTACGTGCCATCCACGGTATGCCTTTGTTGGAGGGCAGGTTTCAGGAGGGGAAACTGGTGAAGCCTCATGTTCTCTTGGGACTACAATATCCTAACAATGATTAGAAATGAAATTGCCATTGTGGCTTTATTCAGTATCAAAATGGTTATTCGTTTATTTAAGCCAACCAGACTTACTTTTAATTGCTTTTTAGATTAATTTTAATGTATAAGTTATTTTAGATTAATTTTTATATATAAGTTATGTGCGTATCTTATAATTTCTGTATCAAATAATCCTAGAGGTAAAAGTCATTTAAGTGGTAGAGGGGAAGCAAACTGACTTTTAGTTGCTTTTTAGATTAATTTTAATGTATAAGTTATTTTAGATTAATTTTTATATATAAGCTATTTTTAGATTAATTTATATATATATAAGCTATTTTTAGATTAATTTTTATATATAAGTTATATGCGTATCTTATAATTTCTGTATCAAATAATCCTAGAAGTAAAGAATCCTTTAAGTGGGCCAAAGTAAAGGGGGGGGGGGAACTTAGGATAAAGTTAACGTAAGTCGTTAAGAGTACAAAAAAGGTTATTTTTATATAATGTCATTTTTATATAATGGTATTGCAATGACCTATTCTCGTTTTCGGGAGCACTATTTTTGTGATGAGTACTTCATGCCTGGACTTAGTCCAGATTGCCTGGAGAATTATTCCAGGTATTGGAATCTGCTCGCTATGAACGGAGATGTGTCGACTATTGTGGTTGACTGTTGTTCGTAGCTGGCAAGGTGATGATATCACTGCTCGAAAAGTAAAGATGCAGTTGAAGAGATTGATTTTGTGGCCAGATGTTACAGCTGGCTGGAGGGATCTCCAGGACGAGCTGTTCCTACTTAAAATGACTTTTCCTATGTGCCATCTATGGGAAACCCTTGCTGGAGAGCAGGGGGGCGGGGTTGGGAGCAACTGATGATGACTCTCAGTCTCTTAGGGTGAGAATACCACAACGATGAATGGACATGAAATCGCCATGCTTTATTCAATCTAAAAATGGTGATCAGTTTGCTGAAGCAAACCAAGCTTATTTATAATTTCTTTTTAGTTTAATCTATAAGTTATAGACTTATTTTATATTTAAGTATTAAATATAATACCTTACTTTTAGTTTCTTTTTAGTTTCTTTTGTTTTCTTTTACCCTATTTAAGTATGAAATATAATACCCTACTTTGTTTCTTTTTAGTTTTTTTTTTTTAGTTTTCTTTTACCCTATTTAAGTTTTAAATATGGGGGCAGCTGGGTAGCTCAGTGGATTGAGAGCCAGACCTAGAGACGGGAGGTCCTAGGTTCAAATCTGACCTCAGACACTTCCTAGCCGTGTGACCCTGGGCAAGTCACTTGACCCCCATTGCCTAGCCCTTACCACTCTTCTGCCTTGGAGCCAATACACAGTATTGACTCCAAGACGGAAGGTGAGGGTTAAAAAAATATTAAATATAACATCCTAGAAGTAAAAGAACTGTTTAAGCGGGCCAAATTAAAGGGGGGTAAAATTTGGACAAAGTTAATATAAGTCGTTAGTAGTATAAAAAAGGTTAAAAATGTTTTTCTCTCCCTATTTTTCATTTTTACATAATGACATCCCAATGAAACATATTAAGTTTTCAGCAAGCACTAATTTTGCGACCAGGGTACTAAGTCCAGATTGATTGGGGAATTATACTGGGTACCAGAAGCTTCTAACAGAGATGGGTCAACTATTGTGGTTGACTATTGGTCATGGTTTCTCTGAGTGTTAACCAAAGCTGCCCAGAAAAAAAAAAGCGGAATAAATATTATTTGATCACTTCCCAAATAGTAACAAAGTTTAATGATACCTGCTGAAACTACAAAATACTTGGAAATTCTCACTTAAAAGAGTAACATATTATTTCTCACCTCTTCTGTTCATGAATAAATTGTTAAAAAATAAAAACGTCACGTTGACAACCATGCTGTCCGGTCTGAGTGATTTTTTTTAAGTACTGCGCAGAATCTCTTTGCGACCAGCGCAATCTCTCTAGTCTTTATTGAACATCTTGTACTCCTGGTAAGGTCTCATTCCCCATTCTAGAGGAAGACACTTTTTATTACCCTGCTGACAGCTAACCACTGGAGGAACGGACCGATTTTATATCTGTCTTCAAGAATAACCCATTATGGTTCTCCGAAGGTATTTCCATCCTTCAGTTCCTGGATAGAAGCAGCTAGGCCAGCGGAATGAGAAAATCGTTTTCCATTCTAAGGTGAGTTCTCTGTCGTTATGGAAAGTCAACATTTTATCTCTGCCGTCTCCTTCATTCCAGCTCCTGACTGCAACGGTACGCGATGGTACAACACAGGGACACAATCTAGCTATGCTTTATATGCAAAAGAGATAAAACAGAGAAGCGTGTAGGAGGAATTGTTTTGTTTCGGTCTTCTTGTCCCCCAAACTTAGCATAGAAAGTTGTACATTGATGGGGCTTAATACGTAGTTGTCCAACCAGACTGAATCTCGAGGACCTCGGGAGGCTTTAGGTAGGCTTCAACGTGAGTAACTCACTCTAAGCTGTACAGTTTTACTGTACAAAATCCTTGGGGAAGGCACGAAGACACTATTCATCATGGCTGACGTTCATACAGTGTTATACGATTTACAAAGTTCTTTACAAATACAAATTTCACCTCACTCCTATGAGGCCGTGACTACAAGATATTATGGCACCTCGTTTTACAGATGAAGAAAACCAGAGGGAAAGGAACTTTCTTGGGGTCACACAAAAGTAAGAAGTTAGAATTTAAGGGAGGATTTAAACCTCCGTGAGTCTGACTTCAAGGCCGGAACTCTAGTCACCATATTACACTGACATAATCTAAGAAGCATCTATCAGGATGCTGGTTTACTCCCTTTGGGGACAAATAATACGTGTTGTGAAGAAGGTGCTGATCTGTATTGGTAGAGGGATTTTCTTCCTTTCTTATAGAGCAGGGGTCGGCAACCTTTTTGGCCGTGAGAGCCATAAATGCCACATCATTTATTTATTTATTTATTTATTTATTTAAACCCTTGTACTTCGGTGTATTGTCTCATAGGTAGAAGATTGGTAAGGGTGGGCAATGGGGGTCAAGTGACTTGCCCAGGGTCACACAGCTGGGAAGTGGCTGAGGCCGGGTTTGAACCCAGGACCTCCTGTCTCTAGGCCTGACTCTCACTCCACTGAGCTACCCAGCTGCCCCCTAAATGCCACATTTTTTAAAATGTCATTTCGTGAGAGCCGTACAGTGCTCACAGTGGCACTCCTGTAACAGCGCCTGAAAAAAATGGACTTTATGGCTCCTGCAGAAAGAGCCATATCTGGCCCTTGAAAGAGCCAGATATGGTTTGAGAGCCATACGTTGCCGACCCCTGCTGTATAGGAGTAGGGGCTGGAGCTACCTGTGATTCCATTAGTACAGGGAATTCCTTTCTCAGTGAAATTACAGGTCCAGTCCCTGTCCTGGTATAAGTAATATCTAAAAACAAATAACTGCCCTCAGCAAGAATTTTCTTTAGGAACATATGGGGGCAAAGATGCTAGTAAGGTTCTAAATGGATAATTCTTTTGCACTGAAGTATTAAATTCACTGTATATAAATGGAAATTTCATATCCTTTAGACTCCATCTCCCAGAATTCCTTCCCTTTCCTTTACATGATTGTATATAAGTTTTGGGGAATGCCATGAGGAAGAGAGAGCGGGAGGGCATTCCCCAAAACTTATATACAATCACATAAAAGACACCTGTAAACAGAAAGGAAAAGGGAAGTTTGGGGCGAGGTAAGAATTCTGGGAGATGGAGTCTAAAGGATATACAATTTCTACTTGCCCAACTGGGTAAAAATGTTGTGCTTCAGTATTCAATTCACTGGGTAAAAAAGTCTGTGCTAAATTCACTGGGTAAAAAAGCTCCATGCGATGTCAGTCTCAACACGGATACATCCGAATGACTATCAATTCATTTGTCCCTCCCTAAGTATCAGTTACATAAAAATGTATTCTAACACATGCTGGAAAAGAATCTTTGAAGATTAACTAAGAAAAGGGGACATGATGAGCGAAAGCCCTTTGCTTCAGATTGCCTGCATTAATGGTCTGTGTTTCTCGAAGGAGTACCCCAAGGACCCTGTTCCAACACAATTAACATGCTGGAGGTTCTCCGCTGGATTTAACAGGTACAGTTCTAAGAACCAATTCTCCCTGCACCTTTTATTCTCAGACTCTCTTTGCCATGTTCTGCTCCACATAGCTTTTGAGGCTGCATCTCTTTAGTAAACATATTTTGATTCCATGTCAAAATGAATGGTTAGACTCAAAGATAAAGGTTCGCTTTCAATCTCTCTGCATCCTTGAGATGTAAAGATCAGAGAGCATCTTGAAAGAGTCTATATTTATAACTCGGGTAAAAGCAAATCATCAAGGTCTCCATTCCTTCAAACTATCTTTATTTTAAAAAAATTTTTTTAAACCCTTAACTTCTGTGTATTGGCTCCTTGGTGGAGGAGTGGTAAGGGTGGGCAATGGGGGTCAAGTGACTTGCCCAGGGTCACACAGCTGGGAAGTGGCTGAGGCCGGGTTTGAACCTAGGACCTCCTGTCTCTAGGCCTGACTCTCCATCCACTGAGCTACCCAGCTGTCCCCTTCAAACTATCTTTTAAAAATTCCTGATTAATATTTGTGTCTCAGCTCTCATGCAGTCGTAAGTTCTGCTGGAATGATCCGCTTTAGCAGCAAACAGTCTTTGGGATCGCAGAGCTTTCTGAAAATACTCACTCTTGATTTTTTTTTGGCCATGAAATGAATCTGCACATGCAAGAATAGCATTGAATGGTAGTTGGTTCTGATCCCATTTAAGAGCCTTTATTTGGATAGTGAAAATGGTATCAGAGCAGTAATTGGATGGGAAATATGTTTTCAAAGGATCACTGAAATCCTGTATATTTCCTACCCAGTGATTTCTTGATCATACTGAAAGAAAGCTTGCCCCAGTTCTCATGCCTGCACTAGAATTCTGAAGAGGGAGGGAGGGAGGGTGGGATGGTAGAAAGGATAGCTGTTAAGAACTTTATTTTTTCCAAATCTCTATGACTTGGGGGGGCAGCTGGGTGGCTCAGTGGATTAAGAGCCAGGCCTAGAGATGGGAGGTTCCGGGTTCAAATCTGGCCTCAGACACTTCCCAGCTGTGTGACCCTGGGCAAGTCACTTGACCCCCATTGCCTAGCCCTTGCCACTCTTCCACCTAGGAGCCAATACACAGTATTGACTCTAAGATAGAGGTAAGGGTTTAAAAAATCTGTATGACTTGGTAGATAACATTTTTATGCATCACACTAGCCTGGGAATAAACGCTTTTCATTTAATTGTGACCTTTAGGTCAGGTAGAACACACATAATGAATAGAAGGTTCTTGTAAACAAGTTCTTTTGTGACCCAAAATGCCAAGGTTATTCTGGACTCTGTAGTATAATAAATAGTGCACTGCACTTCCGGATCTGATAGGAAAATAGTCAGAGGCTCTTGGTACGAATACTACCAGAGTTTCTTTTAAGAGGGAACCATGAGGGGGTGGAGATAGCACTGGAATGCAGGCCAAGGCCCTGGGATTTTTTTTTTTTAGCCATGAGCATTTTAATCTATTGAGTGCTTTTTGAAAATGGAGCCAGTGTGTTAGCTGCCTTCTAGTTTTATTTCTTCGGCCAATTTGAGAAGCGCGGCCTTCCTGCCTTTGTACGAGTTAGTAATAAAAATGTTATAAATAATCTAGGGGCACGCAGATCCCTGAGGCATTCCACTAAGGACTCCCTTCCAAGGCGACACTGAACTATGAATGAGTTTCCTCGGATTTCATTAGGTTGTACACCCAGGAAGATTTTTTTTTGAGGCGAACATTTATTAAATAGTTATAAGGGATGTTATATTTGTTCCGACAAAAGAAATGAAAACTCCATCTTTTCTCTAAAAAATTAGCAACTCAGTTTTACTTTAAAAATACAAACAGAGGGGCAGCTGGGTAGCTCAGTGGATTGAGAGCCAGGCCTAGAGACGGGAGGTCCTAGGTTCAAATCCGGCCTCAAGACACTTCCCAGCTGTGTGACCCTGGGCAAGTCACTTGACCCCCATTGCCTACCCTGACCAATCTTCCACCTATAAAGTCAATACACAGAAGTTAAGGGTTTAAAATAAAAAAAAATACAAACAGAAAATGAAACCTGAAATGCATCGCTGAATTCTAGTATCTGATGCATAAAATGGGCGTAAGAGACCGGAAAATGTTTGGCTATAACTTCTAGGTGAATGTTAACGATGGCAGCATTGGCCACATTGGTTCGTTTTATTTGGCTTGACCTTTTTCATCAAGGTAAAGAATTCCTAGTATGGCAACTCCTTCTGGCCAGCATATCATAAACTCTTTTTTTCCTTTTTCTTTTTTTTTTAACCCCTTACCTTCTGTGTATCGGCTCCTAGGTGGAAGAGTGGTGAGGGTGGGCCATGGGGGTCAAGTGACTTGCCCAGGGTCACACAGCTGGGAAGTGGCTGAGGCCGGATTTGAACCTAGGACCTCTGGTCTCTAGGCTGCCCCATCATAGACTCTTTATGGCTTAGTAGATGGGCTTTAGCCTTGGAACCAGGAAGATCTGGATTCAGATACTACCCGAGACACTTACGAGCAGATATCCCCATGAGTAAAGCCCTTTATCACAATTCGTATCAGCCTTGGGACTGGCTTCCCAAATTTTTGTCTATTTTCTCTTAACTGCCCAACTAGTCTCTAATCTATTGCATTGATAGCAAATCTCCCTGCTGTTTTAGCCAGGGCTGACCCTTACCCAAATTGTCTCCATCACACTCCCCTCTACCCCTTCCCACCCCAGCCTGGTTTCTGCATTTTCTTCATACATGAGATCACTCCCATCCTCCTACTAGAGCTCCCATACTCTCCTCCATGGATTTAGTGCTGGAAGGGCTTTTAGAGGTCACCTGACTCAACATGCTCATTAAAGACATGGAATAGAAGTCCAGATAATGTAACGGCTTGTTCCACATCACAGTGGGGGGCAATAAGTAGCCGAGTCCAAAGTCTGAGGTCCTCTGACTCTGGGTCTACAAATCCATGTTGCTCTGAAATGTTAGAATCCTCTAAGAGAATGTTTTCAGCAAGGGCAGTAATACAAAGAGTAATTCAGCCGGTGATTAAACCCCTTGAGGTAAATAATAACAGGTAGAATCCTCTGCACTTTACGACTAAGGGTCCAAAATTCAGAGAAGTAAAGGGACTTGCCCACAATCACATCGCTAATAAGGATCAGAGGGAAGATTTGAACTCAGAACTCTGAATTCCAAGGCAGGACTTCTCTCCTCTATTCAATGCAATTCTATAGATCTTAAATGGACAACTAAATTCGAAACACAGTGCTATAAACTACACTTCCTTTGGACTAACAATAAGTCCATTAGAAAATGTTGAAACCTTCATTTTTTTTAAACCCTCACTTTCTGTCTTAGAGTCAATACTGCGTATAGGTTCTAAGGCAGGAGAGTGGTAAGGGCTAGGCAATGGGGGTCAAGGGACTTGCCCAGGGTCACACAGCTGGGAAGTGTCTGAGGCCGGATTTGAACCCAGGACGTCCCGTCTCTAGGCCTGGCTCTCAATCCACTGAGCTACCCAGCTGTCTCCCAGACTTTCACTTTTATAACTAAAATTGAGAGAGGAATTTCTTGAACACTTTTCATTTGGACAGGAACAGATCTTAATCCCTGCTTTTAAATGAATGCATGTGTTATTCTTATATGAAGGAAGCCCACTAGGCTAACGAGAAGCCTACCTGCAAATGAGTAGATTTCTTTCTGTGAACCATCACATATAAAGTCTACATGTAATCTAAAAAAAAGTAAATGTATGGCTATTTTATTTCATTTCATTCATTCATTTATTCATTTATTATAAAAACCCTTACCTTCCATCTTGGAGTCAATAATATGTATTGGCTCCAAGGCTAGGCAATTTAGGTTAAGTGACTTGCCCAGGGTCACACAGCTAGTTGGGGGCAGCTGGGTTTGCTCAGTGGATTGAGAGCCAGGCCTAGAGACAGGAGGTCCTAGTTCAAATCTGACCTCAGACACTTTCCAGCTGTGTGACCCTGGGCAAGTCACTTAAAACCCCCCATTACCTACCCTTACCACTCTTCTGCCTTGGAACCAATACACAGTATTGAGTCTAAGACGGAAGGTGAGGGTTTTAAAAAAAATTAAATTAATTAAAATATTTCTACCAACTAATGAACAACAACATTGAAATAGGAAGTTATTGAAAGCTATTAAAAAAACTAAAGCTGATAATTCCTATGTATCATGTGGAAACTTTCTATTAAAATGCCACTTCCAGGGACATTTTTTTTTCTTGGCCCCATAGGCTTAATCTCTTTAATTCTTATCAAGAAAATAGGAGGCACTGTAGAAACCAACTCTAAGGCAGTAGCTTATCATGTCCTAGACCAAATATGCTAATTCCTATCTCGTTAGCCTGGAAATAAGTTTCAAAAACCCACCATAATATAAAGGAAAGAAGGTGGGTTAGAATACGTCAGTGGTTAAATATTAAGCAACTTTTAGAAGAGTTTTCTTTCTTGTTCATTCATACATTAATTCTTTGGCACAGTCCCTTCTGGGGAAGAACTTTTGAGATTAGAAGTGAAATTTGAAATGCTAAATTTCACGTTTGACCTGCCTTTATTTGACACACTGAGCAATATTGAGGAAAAAAGTCATCGAAAATGAAGCACCACAACTGCAACTGAGATTATATATATTTTTTTCTTTCAATGTGATCATATTTTTATATATATATATATGATCTATAGGATAGGAAGGAAGAATATGAAGAAAATGGTCATAATTCCAAGGTGATAATAAAATCATAGATCTGGCTAAGAGCCCTAGAAATCCAGTTCAGGACTCACTCTCTAGGCCTCCCATCACCCTCTAAGTCAGTGAATGGTATAAATAAAATCTACCCTCAAAAGTCCTCACTCAGGAAAGAAAATCCCCCAACTTCCCCGGATGGCCTCTTTCGGTCTTATCTTCAAGTATTTGTTCCTTAGGTTTTACAAAATCTCATTGACATTTACATGAATGGATTCTTGTTCTGTCCTTGATGGAGGCAAACACCAATTGATTTTCAAAAAGAGGAAAAACAGATAAAATATCTTTTAGGCCTTTCTTTTTATTATCTCTCCCATAAGCCTTTTCTCCAGGTACCAGATTCTTAATTCTTTTGTTTCTCTGTTGTTCCTTCTCGTTTTCTTGTATCTCTTTTAATTTAGATTTATTGCCCTAAATTAAATTTAGGGCACGTGTGGTATGAAAATTCCTTCCATACATGCCAATCTGTAACTCAGTTTGTACCTTAGATCCTTCAGGAGTTGCTTTGGCCCTGAAAAGCCGAGTGACTCTATGTCCATATAACTGGCACACAGCAAGGAGGAGACGTGACCTAGCACTAGTTAACTAGACCCAGGTTATAGTTTCCTAAATCCTAAATGAAAATGTCATGGCAGGGGAGGGGGCAAGTTTAAAATCGTACTCAAGTTCAGGTCTATTAGAGTCCTTTTATTCACAAGACTGTGAATACGAGGAAATAGGAATCAAATTGGTTTCATCCAATTGAAATTAAATGGGGCATGGCAGGTGATTCGGAATTTCAGGTTGGTTACTTTTCTGTCCTCTGTGCATTTTCTAGTTTGCACAAATGGATAATGTGGTGATTTATTTCAGTGTCTTCGGACTCACAACTAAGTTATCATGAACAGCTTCTAATTTCCCAGATCATCTTACAAGCTGGGGCTCTCCATCTATTCCCAAGTACTCTTCTGAGCATTCTCTAGTTGGACAGGGCTCTGCTGTTAAAGTACTCAATTCCTTAAGGATGCTCACCACTAGGCTTTTAAAGAGACATTCCTTTCACATCATGCCCTGAAGCGACTCCCCAGAGTGGCATTTGCCACATCTACACAGTGTTAAGAAGTGTCAGCATTATTATAAGACATTTACCAAACAGCTTGGGATTCCCGATGTTCAAAACACTACACCTCATGTGTTGCAGTGCATCGGCTTTGGAGAAATGGATTATAACATAAAAGATAAAGAAAGGTCCTTTCCCACACCCACCCTACCCTCTGCAGTGGCACTATTTTTATTATTTTAATGTTAATTTTAATTGTTTTGTTTTTTAATTTTATTATTTTTTTTGCCAATTATATGTAACAACACATTTCCACTAAGTTTTCCAAAGTTATATGATCCAAATTGACTCTATCCCACCTCCTGGAGCTGGTAGGCCATTCAATCTGGGCTATACATACATTATGCATAACATATTTCCATATTATTAATTTTTATAAGTGAATAATCCTATAGAACCAAAATCCCCAGACACATGCCCAAATAAACAAGTGAAAAATCATCTGTTTTCATCTGCATTCCTTTTCCAACAATTCTTTCTCTGGAGATGGACAGCATTCTTTTTCATAAGTCCCTCAGAATTGTTCTGGATCTTTGTATTGCTGATAGATAGTATTGCTGAGTCTTATCACATTTGATCATTCCACAATATTGCTGTTACTGTATACAGTGTTTTTCTGGTTCTGCTTATTTCACTCTGCATCGGTTCATGTAGGTCTTTCTAGCTCTTTCTGAAATCATCCTGTTCATCATTTCTACAGCACAGTAGTATTCCATCACTATCATATACCACAATTTGTTCGGCCATTTCACAATCGATGGACATCTCTTTAGTTTTTAATTCTTTGCCACCACAAAAATAGCAGCTATAAATATTTTTTTTTGTACAAGCATGTCATTTCCCATTGAAATTTCTTTGTGATACAGATCTAGTACTGGTATTATTAGATCAAAGGATGCATGTTGTTTTATAGCCCTTTGGGCATAATTCCAAATTGTTCTCCAGAATGGTCGGATCAGTTCATAGCTACGCCAAAATGCATTAGTGTTCCAATTTTGCCGCATCCCCTCCAACACTTATTTTTCTTTACTGTCATATTTGCCAATCTTATATATGTGAGGTGGCACCTCAAAAGTTGTTTTAATTTGCTTTTCTCTAATCAAGAGGGTTTTAAAACATTTTTTCATATGATTACGGATAGCTTTGATTTCTTCATCTGAAAACTGCCTAGTCACACATCTTTTGACCATTTGTCAATTGGGGGATGACTTGGATTCTTAAAATTTGATTTAGTTCTTTATATATTTGAGCAATGAGACCTTTATCAGATAGATTTTTTATAAAAATAACTTGCCTCCAGTTTGTTTCGCTTCCAATAATGATTGTTTTTTTTTGTAAAAACCATTTTTAATTTAATGTAATCAAAATTATTCATTTTATATCAGGTAATGTTCTTGGCACTATTTTTATTAAGAAAAAAGTTTTAAATCTCAAAATCCAAAAATTTGATACAGAAAGAAGACATAATACAGTGGAATAAAAAGAAACCAAGGTATATGCAGAAAACATGCCATACTAGATACGTAATGAAATAAACTGAATGAACAAATATGGTTCTGGAAAGGATTTTCCTAGCAGCAATACCCTTGCTGAAAATTAACTTTAGGATATTCTTGCTATTGTTCTTTAAAAGTCTTTTATTGAGAAGTTCATAATGTTAGAAACTGGGATGGAGAAAAATTTTTTAGAAATGGCATTTCTTCCAGGACAAATGTATGTGCGCATGCACACACACACACATACACACACACACGGAATTTTAAAAAGGAGGAAAGCCATTTAAAATGGATATTTCAAAATGTGGCAATTACCAAAAGGGCCATTTAAAAATTCAGGGAAATTCCAGCAAGACTTTTGAATTGTACACATAATTTGTCCTTTCTTTTAGAAGTATGCAGGCTAATTTAGAGCAGTGACTGGGCTCTGCATGTCATGAATTGGTCAATAGTGGTTCCAAAAACATTGCCTTCATTTCCACAGGGAAGAAGCATCACCTGGATTCAGCACAGACATTGTTTGTGCTGTTTCACTGATTGCATAATGCAGAGCTAGCTTTTTTTTTAAAATTGTTCTAATTTATTTTCTGATTTAAATATTAGATTATTTATCAGTGAATAAAGAAAATAGCCAAATTCTGAAGTTGGTTGCTAAGACCAAACGAGGGGGCGAGTATCCTTATTGACTTAGTATTTGATCTGGGAAAAGTTATCTTTTCATAATGAAACAAATGCAAATATCTCATAATGACTCATTAAAAGACAAAATGCAGACTAGGCTATATATGGGAACTCGGTTATGTTTGGCGAAGTAAATTTTAATTCATTGAAAGGCCAGATTTCCCCCCTGAACTTTTCAAACTTTTTCAAATGAATTTTCAAATTCAAATAAAAATCCTATTTCAAGATCACAATCTACTTATAATCTATCATGACTACTTAGGCTAATTAATCTACATATACTAGAGAGCGAGGCTATCAGACTTATAAAGATACAGATATCAGAGATTCGCCCAATAGGAATTTTGTTCCATTCAAGCATTTGTTGTAAAAATCACCTTTTATTTTATTTTTTATTTTGGTTTAAAAAGTTTTTTAAATCCTTCCATCTTCCATCTTAGAACCAATACTAAGCATTGATTCCAAGGCAGAAGAATGGTAAGGGCTAGGCAACTGAGGTTAAGTGATTTGCCCAGGGTCAAACAGCTGGGAAGAATCCGAGATCAGATTTGAATCCAGGATCTTTTGTCTACAGGCTTGGCTTTCAATCCACTGAGCCCCCTAGTTGCCCCCAGAGTCACTTGCTTTATATAAAATATCTTCATTAACCCTCAAAATCATCACCAGTCCAGGGGGAAGCAGGGACAAAAGAGTAGATTTTAACTAAACATGCACATGTTTTCTAGTAGGTGCTGTTATCACATCAAGTTTATAAATTAACAGAAAACATAGAGAAGATAAATAACTTGCCCAGGGTCACACAAGTAATCTGAGTAAGTAACTGTGGTAGGATTTGCATCCAAATGTTCCTGACTCCAAATAAACTTTTCTATTTACTATGGCATGTCACTTCCATGAAAAAAGTAATGAAAAAGGCAAGGAGGTTCTGAATGTTTTTGTTTTATCACAGGACCCCTACAGTTATACAGAGTAGATTAGATGAATACAAGTTCTTCCAGCTCTCAGAGCCTCCTAATCAAAAACAATTTTGATAAAAGACACATCAAAGTTGTTCTTTATCAACTGTCCAGCTTGGCATTCAAGGCTTTCCATCAAGTAGCTACATCTTTTCTTCACCTACTTTACTGACACCATTGCCCAGTGGGCTCTTTACTTTTCTGCCTCTGTATTACTGCTCCGGCTATTTTCACATTTCTTAGGGAATGCTTCTCCTTCTTCTACACCTCTCCAAATTCTATCCTGTCTTCAAAGCCAAGTTCAAGTCCCATTTCTTCCCCAAATCTCCTAGACTAACCCAAACTCACAATGATATTTCCTTCCTGTGAATTCATTTGGAATATGCATAGTCTATTCACAATCCGGTTACATGTGCTTGCTTAAAATCATTCTTTAGCTTTTCCTATTGATGTATCTTAGCTTTCTAATTAGACTGTTGGCTATTCCAAATTAGAGATAATGTCTCCTGCTTGCTTGATAGTGCTCAAAGGTCTAAGTGGACTAATGAGTAGGCCAGTGATGGCAAACCTATGCCACATGTGCCAAAAAGGCATGCAGAGCCCTCTCTGTGGGCACGCCTACCATTGCCTGCCAGAGTTCATTACTGGAAAGCCAGAGGGAATTGGGCTAAGCTGTTCCCTCCCCCTCTCCATGTGTCTGAAGACATTCCTCACTTCCCTCACCCCTCTGTCTAGCAGCCAATGGGAGTGCTTCCTCCCTCCCCTGTCTGGGGCAAGGGGGGGTGGGAGTGTGACGTGGTGGGGAGTGTGGCATGGCACTTCATCTTGGGGTGGAGGTGAGCCTGGCACTCTGTCTCTAAAAGGTTTGCCATCACTGGATCAGGCCCTTTAAAAATGTTAATCCAATGAAAAAAATGAACAAATGTTGAGGGTGAACACAGAAGGTATATATGAGATATAAAGCAAAGCCAGGTTAGTTAAATGTTATTCTATTTCTACTCTTCTTGTTAACACCAAGAACTCAAGTAAGATTATGTCCATTCATTAGACACATTAGTGGTCAGGAATAAATGATAAAGATCTGTGACTTTCCTCAAGCATGTTTGAATTTCAAACACTTAGCACTTCACAAGGAGAACAGAGGCTGCCTAAGCATTCTTGCATAGTGACACCTGACATGGAGGTCTAGGATTTGACTTAAGCAAACACAAGATCCTTCTTCATAATAGAACTGTCAACTGAACAAGCAGTCATTGCTTGGTCTTTAGCAATAGCTGACTGAATCAGGAGCCAGCTGTGATGGAATGAGACTGTCGTTCCACAGTGTTTAAAATTTAGACGTAAAAATACAGTATTTGTGTTTGTCTTTAGAACACTGATCTCTTTTTTTAGATGAATTAGTGCCTCCTTAGGAAGAAAAGTCTAAGTTCCATAGAGTCTGTGTTTTGGAATTCTAATGTATAACACACCCTAGCAATATCAGTCTGCAAGTTATTTTTACATATCATTTACCTCTTGGATTGACTTGTTGCCAGATCATATAGTACAGAGATTCCAAATTACCATACAATGACAGTCTAAATAGCACAGTATTTGATCCTCCCTCCCCCCCAACTAAAAACATCGATTCGATGTTTCTTTATGGCACAAGCAGATGACAAGCTCAGATACAAATAATTCAAAGGTAAAGAAGAGAAAATAGAAATGATTAAGTCCAATAAATTCAGAATCCAATCAAGATGCTTAAAGTGTACTTGATCCTTAGATCCAATAGAGACCAAGGTGTCATTTAATTTGAGTTACTTTTGCCAGAAATATCCACACATAGCTAGCTCACAGTCACAATCATATGCTAAAATATGCTAAAGAATCTATTTACTGATACCTATGAGTATATCATGATGCACATAAATAAGAAATACATTTGCCTTTTGAGCTATTCAGTATTGAGATATGATCATTAAATACTAATGTGGACTGACAACTCTGGTTTTGCACTATTGTCTTTTTAGATAAAGTCAGCAATGCATCATGGGTGTGATTAATCTGCAGGGAAATATGGAATGCAGAATTTTGTATTTAAATGAATTGTAGTAACAGAATTGGTGGGAGCTGGGTGAGAAAAATGGAGAGAGCAATGGCTTGAAGTCAGGAAGACTCCTCTTTTGGGGTTCAAATAGAGCCTCAGACACTTGCCAGGCGTGTGACTCCAGACAAGCCACTTTACCCTGTTTATCTTAGTTTCCTCATTTGTAAAATGAGTTGGAGAAGAAAATGGCAAACAACTTTGGCATCGTTACAGAGAAAAACCTCGAGTGGGGTCACAAAGAATAAGACACAACTGAAGATGAGTAAACACCAAGAACAATAACAGATTAATGGCAAGGGGCCAGTTCTACAGAAGGAAGTCAAGTCAAGTGAAGGTTGTATAATTTTCTGGTGAGGCTAGATATAGGGTAGATAACCAATCAATTAGAAAGCTGACATAAATTTTAGACTATAGCTTCTTCCTGTTTTTGCTTTTGATCTTTAGTTGTTTTCCACTCATGTCCTCTTCATGATGCTTTTTTGGAGTTTTCTTGGCAAAGATACCAGAGTTTCTTCTCCAGATCCTTTTTTACAGATGAGGAAACTGAGGCAAAAGCAGAGCAGTGACTTGCTCAGTTACTCAAGTCCTTCTGACTGTCCACCTAGCTGCCTGTATTCATTAGTTCTCTTCAAAGCCCTATTTGCTATGTCTTGTTTAACAATACTTTCTCCATCAAAAGCAAGATTTTGTTATCTTTTTTTACATCGTGGGCCTCTCTGCCCATCATTCTGGTAAAACTTTTGGGCCTCGTCCTTCTAAGAACCATGTTTTTAATAAATGCATGATAGCAAATGTATAGAAAAAAATGAAAACAATTACATTGAAATAAAGTTACCAAAATATAAAAAAGCGAAACAAAACAAACTAAAAACAAATTTATGGACTCAAAGTTAAAAGCCTCTGATCTGGATACATTTTTTCTTATTCTTGATACTGCCATTTTCTGTTCCTGCATTTCACTTAAGGAATTAGAACGGCCCAAAGTACACCATTCTGAACCATTACACATTTTTGGTTCTCATAGTTTTGTTTGATCTCATCAAAATCTGACTTTATTCTGTTTTCAAATGGCTGAATGGCTCCACTACGAACATGTGCTACTTGGGTTACACTCGATATTTTCACAGGCGCCTTAACCTTAGATTCACAATACCAAAGCACAGAGGTTCCTGTTGAGTCTTATCTCCCACTATCCATAATCATAAGAGAACTCTTGAATGGGGAAAATAACTCTGAAATTTCAAAAAAGTAGCCAAAATCTAAAATTTTCTTTGATCTACCTATGATAAAACTATATTAGTAGACTTTATTTAACCCTTAAAGGCTTAGAAAACACTTTACATATACACTATTTCATGTGGTCCTTAGAACAACCTTGAGCATTAGATATTGCAAGTGTTATCATTCCCAATTTAAAAATGAGGAAACTGAGACTTGGTAATAGGAAATTACATGCTCAAGGCCATACGGCTAGTAAGTGGCAAAGTAGGATTTGAAAACTGCCTCTTGTAACTTTGAATCGAGTCCTCTTTCTTCCATACTGTGAGTGAGCTTTCCAAAAAGAACTCTGAGCATATTGGGTTTAAGTTCCCCAGACTGCACTCTTCCTAGGCTTTCTCCCCAGAAGCTTTATGACATGAAATATTTTTCTCTCTTGTATCTTTTGTACCATACTAATAAATAAATCAGGAAACAGATATTCATTAAGAGCCTACTAAGTGCCTACATTGTGCAGGAGCTGGGTATACAAATACAATAAAATGGAGGAAGAGGCAATGATAAAAAGTATATATATATATGTGTGTGTATATAGAGAAAAAATGGAAAAAATACAAAGTAGTTCAATATAAGGTAGTTGCATTTCATATCATAACAATGTTCTTATGTTTCCCAAAATGATCCTTGCTTTGAGAGAACTTCGAATCTAAGTGTAAACCGTATGTGGACATGGAACTTCTCCACTGTCAATACAAACGTAAAGCTTTCAGGTCAGTCTTGTTCCAAATCCACTGCTCTAACCACTATATGCCAGTGCCATACAAATAAAATAATGTATATTTGAATACTTTGAAAACTAAAGCTCTCCAAAAATGCAATGTATTATTCTTATTAATTGCTGGACCAAATAAACTCTGTCTCATTAGACTTAAGTACATATTTACATTTAAATTTCATTTTTATTTTTTATTTTTTAAACCCTCACCTTCTGTCCTTGAATCAGTACTGTGTATTGGTTCCACAACTGGGAAGTGTCTGAGGTCATCTTTGAACCCAGGACCTCCAGTCTCTAGGCCTGGCTCTCCATCTACTCAGCTTCCCAGCTGCCCCCTAAATTTCATTTTTAAAAAATTCTCATTTGGGATAAGCATAAACATGTCATCCTGAGTTTCAACAACTCAAAAGTTATCTTAAAACTATATTAAAGATGATGTTTCATTCCACAATTAAGATTTAATTAAATTTAGTTCTACATTTATGTAGTTGTTTATATGATAACTATCTATCTATCTATCTATCTATCTATCTATCTATCTATCTATCTATCTATCTATCAGTCCACCTGTCTCTCTATCCATCTGTCTGTCTGTCTATCTATCTCTCAGTCCATCTGTCTATCTATCTATCTGTCTGTCTATCAGTCCATCTGTCTATCTGTCTATCTATCTATCTATCTATCTATCTATCTATCTATCTATCTATCTATCAGTCCATCTGTCTTTCTCTCTATCAGTCCATCTGTCCATCCATCCATCTATCTATCTATCTATCTATCTATCTATCTATCTATCTATCTATCTATCTATCTATCTATCTATCTATCTATCTATCTATAGAGAGAGTTGCTCATGCCTAAATCGTAAAAGCGTAAGAGGGAATGCTTCCCATGTGAATTCTCCCAAGTGCTCAGTGCTCTGATCAAAACCTTTGTAGGCAAAGGTAATAAACCAGATGTAATGACACTGTTAATACATTTTGTTTCGATAATTATTGACTTTTAAAAATTGAATGACCACAATTTCCAAATTAACTGTCGTTTTGACAAAAAGCCCATTAGAAATGACAGTCATGTTCTGCGAGTTCTTCTTCAATAATCGTAACTATCCTCTATTCGATGTGGCTTTATTGCAGTCCTACCATACAATGAAGACTGTGGGGAGCCCAAAGTAAATGAAAGATATCATTCCTTATCTGTGACAACCCTTAAACAGGTTATTTTTGTTTTACATCATAATAATGTCACTGACGCTGAGCCCTGTGACATAAAGGTCGTAGATTAGAACTCGAAGGGACCTTAGAGGTTGCCTAGTCCAACTCTCTTATTTCACAGATAAGGAAACGAAGGTCAAAGAGTTAAGTGAGTGGCCCAGAGTCACACAGGAAGTAAATGGATGAGCTGCAATTGAAACTCAGCTACTTTTGACTCTAAACCTGTGTTATTTTCACTGCCTCTGTCTAGTGTCTGTTGACTAGTCTTTCAGAGGGGCCTATCTCCTGAAGATCATTTACTAATTGTGGAAGGGCTTCAGTTTGCATTGGTATAAGGCAGTGATTCCCAAAGTGGGCGCCACTGCCCCCTGGTGGGTGCTGCAGTGGTCCAGGAGAGCAGTGATGGCCACAGGTGCGTTTATCTTTCCTATAAATTGTTATTAAAATTAAAAAAAATTAATTTCCAGGGGGCTAAGTAAGATTTTTTCTGGAAAGGGGGCAGGAGGCCAAAAAAGCTTGGGAACCACTGCTCTAAGGAGTCCTCATGCTGACAAAAATCACAGATCCTCGAAGCACTGAAATATGCCAAAAAAAATCGCCATTTGCATTATTCACTTCTCGCAAGTTGCTTTTGGTGTCACAGAACCCCAGCTGAGATCAGGTGACATCCCATGCTGTGGGAAAAAACCCCAACCATATGGTGTGCTGTCTCAAAAACAGCCCATTTAAAAGAGAGTGTCACATGCAAAGTCTGATCTTTGAAATCTTTGGAAACCCCCAAAGGTGATTTCTGCTGAAAGCTACGGGTCGAAAATATATGGCTGGATACAAGGGAAAAAAGGAAGCAATACTTCAAGAGAACAGTGCTATGTTACTAACCCATGAAAAACCCCACAGGTGAAAGGAAAATTTCAGGAGGCCCTGAATTGAATATCAACAAAAACGAGAGTCATCAACTCTAGCATGAAAATTTAAGAAGATCCTTTAACAAGGACAAATGGGTAAATTCATGATGTATATTTTTTAAGGTTAATGTATTCAGATTTATTGTATCAGGTGCTGTGCTGCTGAGCTAAGCAAAAATGAAGACAACACACTTGCTCTGTACTCCTACTTTTGTTCGTCTTCTCGCTAGGAGAAAATGGCATCGTTTAATTCTGCTTTGACTTAAAATGCAACGCAGAGTTTGAATGGGGGTCTCCATTTTGTTATTTAGTCCACAGCCTAAGCACATCTAAGCTGGTAGAGAGCTGAAAAAGAGAAGGACTCAGAGAGGTCTCCCAATGAATAGCGATGAAGAGCTAGAAGAGAGTATTTAGGGGAAGAAAACCAATTTCCTAAAAATAAGTAACAGTTCTACAGAACAGAACCTTTGCGATCCGGATTTAGAGGCTGTGAAAAGACATACCAGGAATCAGACATCTTAATCCAAAGGTGAAGGCTGACCACTCTATTGGTGAATGAAGAATGAGAAGGTACAGATGCAGATGAGTGATGATTTCCGGGAATGGCCAGTGGTCCACTTTGGTTGGAATGCAGAATGGAGAGGATCACTTTGGAAACAGAAATCCTGGGCTTCCAGGGTATGGATAGGAACATACCCTGGAAGCCCAGGATCACTGTTTCCTAAGCAAGGAGGATTCGTGGCATCTGTGGCCGCAGTTACTTTGGCAAGCCTCGCAGTTGGTCATTTGAAAAGCCCTCTGTGAACTTACAAGGAGGCCCAGCTTCTTCTGGATACTTAATCTTCTTGATGGAAGCACAAACATCCTGGGAAATGGGAACCAATGTTTAAGCCCAGACTACCTTGCCATTATTAGCATTAGAGAAGGAACTCGGCTGTCCCAATACTGAAAGGGCACCTGCGCTCAACT
Organism: Gracilinanus agilis; assembly: GCF_016433145.1. Taxonomy (NCBI): domain Eukaryota; kingdom Metazoa; phylum Chordata; class Mammalia; order Didelphimorphia; family Didelphidae; genus Gracilinanus; species Gracilinanus agilis. The sequence goes on from NC_058136.1 coordinate 45,797,585, forward strand.
TGTAGGGCCCCATGAAATAAAAAACAGACAAACAAACAAGACCCAAAACAATAATAGTCACCCAGCTGAATCTCAACTGAGATAGGATCTGTGACTCCTTTGCCCTGTTATTCAGTCTTCTACACAACCCCATAATGGACCTAACTTTCTTTTTTTTTTAACCCTCACCTTCCGTCCTGGAGTCAATACTGAGTATTGGCTCCAAGGCAGAAGAGTGGTAAGGGTGGGCAATGGGGGTCAAGTGACTTGCCCAGGGTCACACAGCTGGGAAGTGTCTGAGGCCAGATTTGAACCTAGGACCTCTCATCTCTAGGCCTGGCTCACTATCCACTGAGCTACCCAGCTGCCCCCTGGACCTAACTTTCCATCCTCTGAAGAAGATGAGAATTAGCTGCAGTGATAAAACAAATACAGCTTCTATTCTACTGGGAAAAGGCAGATTTTAGGAGGTTATCTTTGCTCTAAAAGGAAAAACAACCTAGCAATACAAATAGCCAGTGACTTTCAGGATATGAACCTAGCACATCTCCCATAACCCTTGCCAAGTGACTCCTCTCTCTCTTTGTTAAAAGGGGAGCCTGGATACTTCACAAAGTCACACAAATCATAAGTTCTGTGGCTATCTTATCATCATGCTAAGTTCGTAGTACCATCACCCAGGGGGCAATAAAGGGGCACTTTTCAAAAAGCAGCTACTGCAAGATCAAATGCAAAGCATCTAGAAACATTTTGCAGCAATGCCTTCTCTGAGGCAAAACATTCTCCCCAAACATGGCTATTCAGTGTAATAATGTTTCTAGAGAACTTGAGAGAGGAAACGATCTGGAGTCATGGTCATAAAACAATTTTCGTATTTTCTTTCATTTATTTATTTGTTTGTTTGTTTCTTTATTTTTAACCCTTGTTAAAGGGAGAATTTAGGTGTTATATAGATATATATTTAATATTATCTCTGGTGAATAGAGTTTTGACTATGAGTGGCCTAGAGCTAATTCCATTTACACACCTTTAATTTCTGTGTATTGGCTCCTAGGTGGAAGAGTGGTCAGGGTGGGCAATGGGGGTCAAGTGACTTGTCCAGGGTCACACAGCTGGAAAGTGTCTGAGATCAGATTTGAACCTAGGACCTCCTGTCTCTAGGCCTGGCTCTCAATCCACTGAGCTACCCAGCTGCCCCTCATTTTCGTATTTTCAATTATGTAAGAGGGAAGACCAAGCATCTTGCCACCTGCATAATTTTGTTAGGGAAATGCACCTAAACACGTCACTTTCCTGTCCAAAAACATTCAGTGGCTTCCTATTGCCCCTGGGATTTTAAAAAATCATTCTAGCCTGGCATTTTAAAGCCATCCACAATGTGGCTCCATCCTTTCTAGCCTTATTTCTCACTACTTCCTCTCATACATTTTCTGTTCCATGCAAAATATATTACTAGCCAAGGCCTTAACTTCCCACTCGCCCCTTGCCTCTAGACCAGGGGTCGGCAACGTATGGCTCTCGAGCCATATCTGGCTCTTTCGAGGGCCAGATATGGCTCTTTCTGCAGGAGCCATAAAGTCCATTTTTTTTCAGGCGCCGTTACAGGAGCCGCACTGTGAGCACTGTATGGCTCTCACGAAATTACATTTTAAAAAATGTGGCGTTTATGGCTCTCACGGCCAAAAAGGTTGCCGATCCCTGCTCTAGCCCATCTTACAAAGTGCCCTCTCATGCTGAAATGTACTCTTTCATCTTCATATCTTTAGGATCCTTATTTTCCTTCAAGGCCCCTTTCTCCATGAAATCTCAGATTTGTGCCCCTAGTTCTAAGTTGTTCGTCTTCTCTTTCTCCTTAAATGATGAATCTGGGCACATGATGCTAAAGAGAAACTCCCCGAGGGCAAGGGTCGCTTTCCATGGTTAGTTGTAATCCCAGGACCAATCGCAGCATCTTGCACACAGTAACTGTTTCATGTTTGTGGAATGGATGAACGGATGAATGGGTGGAGGCTACCAAAACATGACTGATTGGTTTTTTTCTTCTTTTCTTAATTTTATAAAACTGCATCAATTTTAATGGAAGCTGAATTTTGTAGGCTCCATAGAAGGCTAAGCACAATGGAATTCACTTCAGCCCGTAATTGCACCATTAATTCTGATCAGCAGCAAGTTTTCAAAGTCAAGGTTTTCAGAAAGGAAAGATATATTTTCTTATAGTCAGCACTATAAAACATATGCTCTCATGCATTGCAGATGGATGCAAACAGAGTACTAAACCTGACTTCTGTTGAATGATAAACTATAATGCTATATCTGGAAGTACCTTCCTGCTTAATAACAGTGTACCACATATGGCAAAATACTTGAGAATTCCAAGGGATGGGAATTTTGATCATTCACTCTCTACTTAGTATTTTAAGCTAGAGAGAATCCCATATTGTTTGGTTCTAGCTGTGGCGCCACTAGACTACTTTGGAACTCCATCTTGAATACTTAGATGCTTAGAGGTCAAAGAAAAAAACAGGAAAAGTTGCTCCATCCTCAAAGGTTTCTAGGGAGGGGCTCAGATCACTTTAGGAGTAGAGACTGACGTTTCCCCCTCAGGGCATCCATTCTGGGCATACTTTTAGGAAAGGCTCTCAGGCCAAAAGAAGGGTGCCATCTAGTGCATAGGAAGCTTGCTTACATCTTGCTGAAGGGACCACTACAAAAAAAGGATGAGCACATGGCAAAGTAAATTGCTGCAACACCCAAACTAGAAAGCATGAGGCTGCATGTCAGAGCAGCTAGCAAACTCCTGCCTCTGACACGTGATAGTTTCATCATTCATCTGTGCAGGTGACATACGTTCCGTGGGCCCCAGGTAACCCTCAAAGAGTCTAAGTTGCAGAACAGGTAAAGAGATCTGGGTTCAAATCTTGGGGTCTGGACCAAGAACCTCCCACCCCCCACACAGAGAAATCTCCAAATGAAACTGCGAAGCCCTTAGAGCTGTTATTTTTCTTTATTCTTTTTCTCCTTTTTAATCAACAGAAAAAAGACAAATACAGAAAGAAGGAAATCAAAATTAGAATAGTTTGTATGTGATACTCTCAGACAAGATGTTGACCTCTGCGGAAAGGTTGGTGGGACGTATCATATAGTGCCATTGGACAGTTGCTTCCACATAGACGAGCCCAAGGTCAAGTACCTGAGAACCATCACAAAGATGAGAGGTTCCAGCTTGCTATTTCCAAACCAGGATCTGGAAGGCCAGGAGTGACAGCTAGAACTCACTGTGTTGCCCAAGACTTGGTTTCTTTTTTTTTTCTTTGAAAAATTTTATTTTATTAATTTAGAATATTTTTTCATGGTTACATGATCCATGTTCTTCCCCTCCCCTCCTCCCACTCCCCCTCTTGTAGCCAATGAGCAATTCCATTGGGTTTTACGTGTGCCAAGACTTAGTTTCGAACCCAGGAATTCTGACCTTAGCATTTGTCTCTGCCTCCCTCTCTCTCTCTTTCCCCTGGTGCAATTATGATAGAGTTTATGTAATGCTGTCTTCTTCCTGGTCACCCGCTGCTAGTGGTTATAAAAGTAGTGCTATAAAAGGAGAGGAGGTGAACCCTGAAATATACAGGTGCCATAACAGCTGGCATAATTTCATCCAAGTTAATTATTGTTGTTAAAGAAGCTAAAAGGCCACAGTCTGGAAGCCACATGAACAGCATGATCACCCCAAACAAAATGATGAATAATAATCCGTTGGATCAGATTCCATTAAAAATACCTTTAGTTACACATGTCCTAATATGGATATATAGGTAGACAAAGTCACGTAGAAGGTGCTTTAAAGGGTACTCAAGCACCTGTCACTGACAATAGACAGCATGGAAGATTCTGGTTGGAGTAACAAGGGTACAGAAGGACACAAACAAAGAGAGGATGTGGAAGCATGGCATTCATCTTCCAAGACCTCCCATCTATCTAGATAGCATCTTTACTCACGAGACAGCAAGAATGCCAGGTAATTTGGGGGCAGCTGGGTGAATCAAAAGACTGATAGCCAGGCCTGTAGATGGGAGGCCCTGGGTTCAAATCTGAACTCAGACACTTCCTAGCTGGGTGACCCTGGGAAAGTCACTTAACCCCCATTGCCAAGCCCTTGCTGCTCTTCTGCCTTAGAAACCATACACAGTATTGATTCTAAGACAGAGGATGAGGGTTTAAAAAAAGCCAGGCAGTGACATATCCCTTCTTACATGGGAGCATTAGATGAGAGAATGGTGAGGTGGGACTGTGGTTAGAGTTCTGGGCTTTCTGACTTGAACATTTACTAGTAATATGACCCTGGACAAGTTATTTAACCTCTATTTGTCTTAGTGTCCTCATCTGTAATGTAGAGATACAGCACCAGCCTCCCACGGTTGTCATGAGGATCAAAAGAAATAGTATGTGTAAAATGTTTTGTGAACCTTAAAGAATCAATCAAATGTTCATTAATATTGGCACACAATGCAGGAGAAATAAGAAGGAATCAGCAGGAACATGGGTCTGAACTTTCCCAGTCACATGACCCAGTTGGCTGGGTCTAGGTAACATGGGATTTCCTGATAATATGCTCCCAGAGAAAACGGTTGCCATTTTTATTACTGAGAAAATATATGGTCGTCTTCGAGAGCTTTATTCTGATGGCAAATATAACACGAGAGAGATGCTGTGTGTACATATGTGCATAGCTATTGTATGAAATAGAATTCTTAATGATGGCTCGCCAGGAGGATTTCATTCTCAGTCTCCCATTTAGAATCAAGCCCTTTTCAAGAATACAATGAAGTCCTAGAGAACATGGCTGTAGTTGCAGGTTTGCATTTCTTGTTTTGGAAAATGCAAACACATAGCAGAGAGAGCTTAAAATAAAGATTAGCACCGCTCTGTCTTTACATCTGTGCACAGCATCATTTCATATTAAAGAGTGGGGTGATAAGTGGCCAACATCCTTGGGCGGTTCCACCATACTTGGCGTTACACATAAAAAAGAGCAACATGGTCTACAAAGAAGACATTTAAGTGTGGGCTCAATGTGAAAGCAGTGAAAAGGTTCACTGTCCTCATGGTTGCTGCCTTTTTAAGAGACATCTATAAAAACCCAGAGCCCAATCATTGGATCAAATATTTGGGAAATTTTAGAAAGTGCTCCTGTTTTCTTTTCTCTTTCTTTCTTTTCTTTCTTTCTTTCTTTCTTTCTTTCTTTCTTTCTTTCTTTCTTTCTTTCTTTCTTTCTTTCTT